>NC_056733.1:1236396107-1236461107 GCF_019279795.1 Protopterus annectens | reverse complement strand
AATCTGACATCTCTACATATAGGTCCTATAGGGTTGCCACCTTTCCAAATGGCCAAAGTGGGACCTGCTCCATAGAAATGTCAGACGTATCAGGTCAGAACATACCTACAGCCGTGTATAGTACAGAACTATATGTATTTGCACAAATAAATGCTTAGCCTAGTAGCAGTCCAGTTGCTTATGCTACTTAACATAACATATGGAAGTGTCATATATACAATAACTGTTACATGCAACTATTAGAGAAACGTAGAATATAATATTGTCCTGTAATCAGGACATTTGCTATGTTTTGATTATTTTCACATGACACATACGCTTAAGGAGGGACTGTCCCATGCAAAGTGGGACAGGTGTTAATCCTAAAGGCCCACCTTGGCCAATTTAAAAGGTGGCAAACCTACAATAGGTATGCGGTAGCATGACCCGGCAGATGGATGTGGATCCCAAAACACATTTACTTGTCTGCATTGCAGAGTATTCTTTTCCATATATCAGCCAGATGGGAGCTGATTGTATGAGGAACACTCATATAATATGATTAACTCACTGGATAGGCCACCGATTCAGTGCAGTCGAACGCCATGCTGTCACCTAATGGTCAGCCATACCCGATACTGTAGTCATGTAGTCCGATGTAATAGGCATCACAAGGGATTGTGCCCACCCAGCATGAGTGACACATGCAAGCGTCAATGTTGGTGCATGTGCAAGTGAGGGAGAAAGCAGGTGTGAGCGTGTTTGGCTACCAGTATGTGAGTATTGCACTGGTAAAGAAATGTGGAGGCTAACCAAGTGTAAGAAGCAGTAACCAGAGGTCATCAATGCTTAACACCACACAACCCACGCACAACCGCTCCCAACTGCTTCAATATAACTTACTCCCTCCGTATCCAATGGGCTTGTTCTGGCCGCAAACAAATAACCATCCCTTGCAAGTGTTGGTAGCAACACCCTGCGCACACAGCTAATGTGAATTACCAATACACCATGGGAAATATACAGACAATAGACAGTACCACACACATACCATGCAGCATAGTAATCCAACAGTATAGCAATGTACCAGCAGATATGTCCGGACCACTGGTGTTTGCAGACCTGGCTGTCTCATGTTTACGTGTGTGAGCATGCCCAGTATGACCATTCCGCATGTTGTTGATTGACATTGCCGTCATACCTTCATGTGTTTGAGCATGCTCAGTATGTCCAACTGTATCGCATGTGTTACATGTCCAGGTAGTCAGTGCTGTGGTGCCGACCTCTGCGTTGTACACTGACAGGTGGCATGCTGTGTCTGCAGGGTATCCATCAGTCATGTGGCATTGACTATTGCTACATTTCTGCATAGTGTGGGGGGACATTCGACTGCATCGACATTCCTACACAGCACTGGGGGTGGCGCACCTGACTGTTGTTATATGTATACTATGGAAGTTGGGCACACCTGACACTTGTACATTTTTGCTACAACTGTACTGGTATGTCAGGTACTCCATTTCAGTGTGTAGACCTACATATTGTGCTGGCTAGAGGCATACCAGTGTACTCCAGATCTTAGCTTTAATTACCAACATATTAGCTTCAGACGTCCTAGCCTTCACAACCTACATCCAACTGCCTGGCCTGCTGTAGCCTGTCTGTGTGGGTCTGTGGTAGGGGGGTCATCCATAGGGCATATTCAGAGGCCATAGTACAGCATTTGTCTGTGTTTGTCTACACCTGTCCAGCTGATTGAGACTTGTGTGGGCTGTATGGACACACATGATGCTCAGCCCATTACCCGCAGTGGGTTATGACACCCTGTGTACTACTGGCTACTATGTTGACCCCCGTATGTGCTACAGATGTCATGGTGCCACTATGGACGTCTACTGTCTGCTGCCTTAACATTCAGCCACAAAATTCCCTTGTATGCTCCCATCCTTCCCATAGCTACAGGTACCAACACATTCTAATACAGCTGCCAATTGGTAGGTTGATTGACTTAACTTGAGGGTGTGCCAGACCTGAGGATGGTGCTGGAGGGCTGCCTATGTCAGATGCACATAGTGCACTTCCTATACATGGCTGAGCACAGGTATGTTATGTTTGTCTTCCCTTTTACTGTCTGTGCGAGTCAGAGAGGGTGACATTCCCTGGGTCCCTACTGTGTCAGTGCATATGCTATGCATTGCCTCTTTGCCAAGGCCAGGTCATTCTGGGGACACCTCCTTCCACCTACTGGGTCCGGTTCAGGTTGTTCCTCCTCCGAGTCACTCTGTGCCTGTATAGGCCTTGGCATTGGTGGGGGGCTGTGTGGCCCTGCCCCATGCTGTTCCTGCTGCAGCTGTTTCCATAGGATCATATTGTGTAGCATAGCACATACCATAACAATTTGGGTGCATGTAGCTGGTGAATAATGCAAGGCTCTACCGTATATGTCCAGACACCAGAACTGTGACCTGAGCATCCCAAACACATGCTCTATTATATGTCTGACCTGTGCGTGTGCCTCATTATGGCATCATTGTTTAGGTGTGTGTGCATTTCTGATGGGTGTCATCAGCCATGGATCCAGTGGGTACCCAGCATCCCCCACTATGTGACCGTAGGGGATGTCCATATTGGCAAACTGTAGTACAGCTGTATCAGATGCCATATATCAGAATCATCATAGCTTCCAGGGCAGCCAGGACACACATTAAGTATAATGCCCTGGGCATCGCATATGACCTGGCAGTTGATGGAGGTGATGCCCCTGTGGTTAATGTAGGCCCTACCCTGTTCACTGGGTGGTACTTTGATGCATGCATGCATGCAGGCTATAGCACCCACTACCCCAGGGTAGTCTGCCATTTAGTGGAAGAGATGCATATTGCTGGTCAACACCTCACATGTGTTGAGGAAATGTACGTGCTCACTGGCATTTGGTGACATGGCATCCAGGAACTGGTGGAATACCCTGGATGCAGATGCCTGTGAGATCCCCATGATATCCTCGGTTGTGCTTTGGGAGGTACCTGAGGCTAGTATACCAAGGCCTACACATGCTTTGGTATCCACTGGGATGGGTTCCCCTCGGCTTGTTCGATGTGTCAGGTGTGGCTGGCACAGCTCAACAATCTGCTGTAGGAGGTCTATGTCCACCCATAGTGCTCCACTATCTCCAGCTCATGTAGCTCCTGGTAGGTTACCCTGGGTCTGTACAGTCTTCTCTGTCTCCTCACTGAGGGTTGTTCAGCAGCATTCAGATCCTCACCACCCTCTGCCTCCTGCACATGTTGGTCTATGTTGCCTGCTGCAGCCCTTCTCATTTCATTGGATTGTTTGGTAAAATTTCCCTGCATGTATACACTGGTGGTGTAGAGTGTGGAAAAACCCGAGGGTATGGTGCTTGCTCACTTTATCGTAGTGTTCTGGGCCAGGCTGGTCTGCTGGGCCTGTAATCTGCTGATTGTGATAACTATCACCTGTTTGCCCAGCTTGTTCACCTTGACTACTCTCCTACTGCAGTTGTCCCTCCCAATTGCACTAGGCAGGTATAGACACACCCCTAGCTTAGGCGTGCTAAGTCAGGAGCAATCCTGAGATACAGGGCTCCAATCTACATACAGTATGCCTGACACCCCCCCCCATGCTTTCACCTATATTCGAGTCCTGCACCCAGCTATCTATACACATGCACTCATGGGACCTGCATCACACCCTGGGGATAAATGGGATTCACTATTTTCCACCTCATTTGCATAGTATTGTTTTCTAATGCATAGTTACATGACCCATACTGAGCCTCCCCAAAAATAACCACTGCTTTCTGTCACGCAGACCCACACACAACTGGTTAAACGTGCCTTACTATTACAGTATTCAATGTCCCTTGTTCTTCCTAGCAACAAAACAAATGGCCTCTGCACGGCTTGAAAACGGGACCCTGCACACCACAGACATTGTGCTTTACCACTAAGCAATGGCGCAGATATACATACATCTGCGGTTATCACGTACAGATCATCCAGCACAGGCATTCAAAGGTATAGGACATGTATTCCATCATGTAGATTTATGTGTGCTAATGTCCACACATATATATAGATATATATACATATATATATATATATATATATATATATATATATATATATATATATAAACACACACACACACATATACATATACACACACATACATAGATATAGAATATATATCTCAACAGCGGACCATGTGACACCAAAGCATTAGACAAGAATGAAAAGGAAACCATATGCGCCTCCTGCATTATGTACTGCTGTTAATATCAAGGTAAGTGTGTTTCTGTGCGTCACACGGGTTCAGACTGTATTAAGGGTAAGATTAGGGCTGCTGACATTACTCACCAGACCTATTTCTGAATGTATGTGTATGTCTTGCCAACCCAGTCTCTTGGCCGATTGTGACATTTATGGCCACTATATAGGAAAACAACAAAACACGCTCCTCAACACATCCAGTAGCTAGCCACTCACAGACACCAACACATAGGATATGACTGCCATACACACATACCTGTCATGCCTTGGAATAGAGCATCTACCTGTCTATTCTATCAGGATTGTATGGAGTGTGAGCAGTCTAAAAGCATTAATCTGTCCGCGGGCAAACAAAGACACACACACACACACACACACACACACACACACAGTTGGCATAGCTGGGATTAGAAAACTGACCTAACTACCTTATCACACCAGCATTATGCAGTTACAGAATGCGCTACTGAGATTACTGGACACAGCATTCCCAGAGGTGTACTTTTAGGTGGGTGACATCATCAGTAATGGCAAAGTCAGGAATAGGGATTGTATAGAGTGTGAGCAGTCTAAAAGCATTATTCTGTCCCCAGGCAGATGGACACACACACACACACACACACACACATAGTTGTCATGGCTGGGATTAGAACACCGACCTAACTACCTTATCACACTACAGCATTATGCAGCTACAGAATGTGCTACCGAGATTACTGGGACACAACACTGCCAGAGGTGTACTTCTAGTTGGGTGACATCATCAGCAATGGCAAAGTCGTGATAGGGATTGTATGAGTGTGAGCAGTTTAAAAGCATTATTCTGTCCCCAGGCAAACAGAGACACACACACACACACACACACACACACACACACACACACACACACACACACACACACACACACACATACACACATGCAGTTAACATGGCTGGGATTAGAACACCGACCTAACTACCTTATCACACTACAGCATTATGCAGTTACAGAATGCGCTACCAAGATTACTGGGACACAGCACTCCCAGAGGTGTTCTTCTAGGTGGGTGACATCATTAGCATTGGCAAAGATGGTGATAGGGGTTGTATGGAGTGTGAGCAGTCTAAAAGCATAAAAGCATATTTCTGTCCCCAGGCAGACAGAGACAAACACATGCCAGTGGTGGGATCAGGACAACTGCCTATCTACAGACCACTATTACAATACTACATAGATATGAGCCGCACCACAG
Source organism: Protopterus annectens (assembly GCF_019279795.1). Classification (NCBI taxonomy): domain Eukaryota; kingdom Metazoa; phylum Chordata; order Ceratodontiformes; family Protopteridae; genus Protopterus; species Protopterus annectens. The sequence goes on along the minus strand of NC_056733.1, from coordinate 1,236,455,607 downwards.
ACACTACACCTTTCAAGACTGTCAATATGACCTTCTAGGAATGCAGACATCGACATGGATGCTGGCAGTTAGAATGTACATACATGTGAACCTGTGTTCAATGTAGGAATCCATCCTGAAGTAGGGTATGGCTATCTGTTGACTGGACAACTACTATCACTATACAGGGTTACAATGGCCATGCCCATACACATAGAGGCACATAACCAACACAAGGTGTCACTGGGCATGCTCACACACTTAGTAGCACACGGCCATTTGGAATGCACTATGTGTCCATTTACACAACGTTATACTGGGCATGCTCACACACTTAGTAGCACAGGGCTGTTTTGTATGCACTCTGATTCTAAACATGGAAGGGCACATTGGCCATGCTATTACAGTTAGATGTGAACAACAGATTGTAATGGACTCTGGTGTTGATAGTTGTCATTGTTAGCAGGAACGCTGCACTACATATATCTGGCACAGGTCTTCTACACATTGTCTGCTGCTGTCCATCACCTTAGATGTACCAATCCAAACCTGGCACACTACTACCACCCATGGTGATGTCCTTCCAGGAGTGGCTACTTTGCCCATATAGTGTCATTCATAGTCGAATGTCCTGAGACCAGGTTAACACCCTGACACCTAGAGGACAGCTGCATTGTATGTGTATCCTAAACAGTGCTAGATGTGTAGCGTTCCTAATCACAGCTGCCCAATGTAGATCCAACAATGGGGAATACTGACGTCTGTGCAGTGAGGAACACCTGGCTGAAGGCTCAGTTGTGCACAATAGCACTACCACCATATACCTCGGATACAGACATGTGAGCCATAACACAGGTACGGACTGCTCCAGGTGGTGGTGTCCCCACGTACATGAAGGCCACTCACATGTACTAACCAGTACACCCTCAAAAGGCATCACGGATGTGTCAGGTGCAGATCACAGTGTCAAAAGCCACATTCTAGGATGTAGCCCTCAGACATCATCATGTCCTTGGACCAGCAACACACATCCATACATGTGGTAGAACATATAATAGTACAACACCATGTGACCCATGACCAGTGGACTGTACCTAGCTTGACATCAACTGTGCAGACTACCGATGTACTGACACAGTTACATCATGTGTTATGCAATGCAATGATACTACTGTTCATAACCAGGTCAGCTGTACACATAACAGGGGCCCTGGGTCATATACAGGAGTAACAGATGACTGATGCTGTACACCAGTAAACACCCTCATCTTTGCATATGACATACATGTACCTGCCGTGGATATGTACATGCCACACACACACACACAACACATATGTATATAGCATAGCTGTTGCTGTCCTTCATGCAGAATGGTGGCTACAGCAATTACACACATGCACATAGAAGGTAGGTCCATGGCTGTTGAATGCTAACAGTACATAAGGTGTGATATCAATGTTGACTGAGTTAACATTCCCTCTGTACTGGTTACCCATGACAACTATCATATCATACAACAGTCCATGTGTTGTGTATGTCATCACACATGTCCACCAATTGCAATGGCTACAACATGGCTAAATGACAGGAAAGTAGGACCTACACACATGCACATGTAATGGTGTGCGTTCAGCTTCCATGCGTGTGCAGTAGCTAATGTTTGCAGGTGACGTATGTCTTACTACAACATGCAGTTGCAATGCAGCCCCATCATTGCCAACTGTATATGGTGATATACTGACAATACGGTAAGATGTACATCAGGTATGGACGGATGTGTGGACATAACTAAGTGGTGGGCCATCTTTGCAGATGGATGTTTGCTGAGGACAGCTCATAGGTGTGTCGCAAGCAGTCCTACAATAACATGTGCAAACACTAAGGTATGGTTCTGTTAATTGAAGGAGAACACATACAACCTACACAGTGGTCAGGGTGTCACTGACTGTAAATCACTTGACACCTGTAGCACTTAAGGCCTCCTGTGTGCATATATTAGCAAAATTGCCAAAGGTAGCATCGGTACACATTGTAATGCGGGCAGTACTGCTACATGTCTGTCATATGTATCATAAGATAGCAGGTGTTTGATTCACAGTACTGCCATGTGTTTTTGCTTGTGTGTCCATATATGCCACGTATGGTGGGGAATACATCCCAATTGTTACTCACTCTCCTGTACACTGTTGTAGAGATCTGTACATACTGCATTGTAGAAACAAGACATAGGCAGGGGTGGGGTGTGTATCACACACATGTGAGCTATCTGTATGTGCATGACATAGATGCATTAAATTGTGGACTCCACAATGTGTGTGTGTATGTATGTATGGCTGTCTGGTCCATGGAGTGAGGATGGATAGTGAACAGATAGGACCCCTAACCCCTCCAGGTGATGCAATCTACTACCCTGTTGATGTCGTTGATCTTAGGCATTACTGACTACCTGTACATGTGTATTCTCTGTGTTGTGTCATGTGGGTGCACAGTACTGTAATGGTGATTACCACAGTGGCAGGGGTCCTCACCTCAACACTATCAAGTGTGTGTGTTACAGTGTTGTTGACCCTGTGAGTGTTGGCATGCTACTGTGTGTCTGAATACATGTGTGCGATTACCTGTGTGTGTGTGTGTGTGTGTGTGTGTGTGTGTGTGTGTGTGTGTGTGTGTGTGTGTGTGTGTGTGTGTAGTTGTGTGTTCTCATCCTGTAATGTGAATGTGTATTACTGCTACACAATGAGGCCTCAAGTTATCAACTGGCCTCTATCCTTGTCATCAGCTAGACTGCTCTGTAAACTCCCCGCCCCATGTAACTGTACCTGTGATATCACCTGATATGGATGTCACGTCTCTAGCCACTGTAGCTTAGTACACAGCTCCCATGCTCCTGGATCAGTAGATGTGTAGACATCTTTGGAATGTCAGCCTTTCTAACAGTGAGGTTGAAGCTATGAATAGCATGCTGGTATTGCCATACATACCTGTGAGCAGTCCACATGTACACATGGGAAACTAACTGCAAACACTGACACTCAATGGCACATGCAATTAGACTTGAAGAAGGGAAGCAGGACATCATGACCAACATGCTGTTACTGTTGTTACCAAGACACATACTGTGAACAGAAAACAATGCATTCTAAACCTGTACTACATGGCATGTCTGCTGCGTGTCAACAGTACACAACAATTGTAATCTACTCTTATCTCCCTATTCTGTTCACCCTGTGCATCAGACCATATGAGCATGTCCCTGCAACGATGGTGTGGATGACAGAGATGCGGCACAGGCATCATCATATGCACAGGGTGACAATGTTTGCCAGGGGCCTAGGCTGCACTAGTGGATGACATCATGTGTGTGGGTTAGGGCCTGTGATCTAATTGGCCATGTGTGGTTGTTATGCATGTGTGTGTTGCAGTGCCCTACAGATGTCTCTGGTGTGTGCGTGTATATGTGCACACAGTTCTGCCATGTTTCTGGCCTACACAGGGGTATTATTGACAGCTCCAGACTGTACAGACTAGGTTTTACAGATCATGGTGTCCGGCCATGGCCACGTGACCTGTGCTTGCCAGGGGTTGCACAGGCACTACCAGACAGAGGTGCAGATAGGGTACTGTCCAATGACACATGTCCACTGGAATGTGTCCCTGTTGGGACCATCCAGGGCAACATGCACGTGGCCTGCTGTGTCCTGGTGTGGGCAGCACAGCACCAGCTGCACTGCTGCTGCTACCGCCACTATGGGAGTGGGCATTTGAGGTAGCTCGTTCACGTAGACCTGCACCAGGTGACATAGCTGGCCTATGTCCACATGCCCTATGCCTCACTCCTACCAGATGTTCCAGCACAGACAGCTCATGCTCGCAGATTGTCATGCCACGATCAAGGATTACAACCATGTCATCCAATCATCTGTCCAAAACTTCAGCAATCTGCTGTTGAGCATTTGCCATTGCCTATATGTTGTTGTTTAAAGAATGGATAGCAGCCCTCTGAAGCCTCTGCCCTTCTCTGTTCTGCCATTCAGCACATGCCTGTGCCTCCATTACAGCCTGAAACATGCATCTGGTGACTCTAGCTGCTGCAATCTGTCCTGCAGGGGCATGTCGGCCAGAGGTCCCCCTATGAGCAGCACTGGCCACATGCCTGTGTGGCCCATCTCCAGTCATTTGCCTGACACCATGGTGTGAATACACACCTTCCATAGCCACCACACTTTCCTGTTCCAGGCTACCACATGCCAACTGTTCTTCTTCTATGGCACTGGCGATGGGGTATGTGTTGGCATGAAATCTGTGTGTAGGGATGAGGGGGATATAGGTGGAATGGCAACCAATGCACAGATCAGCCCCTGACAACCCTGCCTGTGCTTCAAGCATATGTTCATCACCACTGCTAGAGTCTGTGGGGACACTAACATCTGATGGACCGCAGGAGGGTAACGCACCTACATCACCTGTGAGGGCAGACAAAGACTCTACACTACAATACAGACACACACAGACACACATCATGCATGTGATTTGACAGAAGTCATGCAACAGGCATGTGATACAGCAGACGGCATGCAGCTCAGACAATAATAGTGGTAGTTATACATCTCTGGGTTGCACACAACAACATGCATGTGTCATAGCAGAAGCCATACATTTCACACAATCATGGTAGTAAGCATGTATCCCTGTGTTACACCATATGGACAAGCACAGATTAACAGTACACATGGCTGATGTGTGGCATATGACCTTGACATTAACATGTAGTATGACATGTAATCTGCTGACATGTGCATTGACATGCATACATGTTTAACACAATGATGTCCTGTCACATATACAGTGGGGTAATGGTGTCACATTGCAGTGCTGTCTGTCCTCCCTACAGATAAAATGCACATTTAGCAGATGTGCATGACCATTGCAGGGTATTATGAGGCATCTATATTGCTATACAGTGTGAAGTACAGACACAGTGCCGTTACATGGAATCATGAGGCATCTCTATTGCTATACAGTGTGAATTACAGACACAGTGCATAGCCATGAATGTGTGCATACACAATACATATATACTGTGGATTGTGACCCACGTCGCTGAGTTGCATACACACTAAACCATGATGTGGAATGTGTGACACAGGTCACTGAAGGCCATATGGATGACACCCCTGCACATCTGCAAACATATTTTAGCTGCCTGGCAACCATGTCCATACATGGCAGACTTGTCAATACACCATGTCCCACATAACATTTGTGTACCACACACACAAGGTGCACAGCTGACAGTGATGTCCAACAGCAGCAAGGGAAATGTACTGTATCTGTGGCCTGATGTGTTTGTCTGTGTATGTATGTGGATGCTGTACAGGTGACTACTGTCATGCTGTGACACAGTCATGATGTTCAACACATCGTATGAGGTCAAATGGTGTGACAGCTCCACAAGCTGTGCACAGGCCTGTAGGATGTCCAGTGTTCCACATCTGCAATATAAACATTCAACAAAGGCTATAGTTGGACTATGTGTAGCCAATGTACAACATCTACTGTGTGTTGCTACATGTCTCTGGCCATCCTCCATGACCATGTGTGAACATGTGTTGGCCAAATGGTTGTGATGGCCTTCTATCTCACATGTCTGTGTTGTCCCATATGACATACACCCATAGATGTCATATACTCCACTGTCCACAGGGTTATGCAGACAAAGGGTTGTATGTTTGGTATGTGGGGTATGTTTTATGGGATAGTGAGACAATGTTGCAGCCGGCCCACTACATGTCATGGACATGTCAGATGGCACATCACAATGTGTGCACTCATAGCAGGGGCATAATCCACAATGATGAATCCTGTGGGCTGCCCATACTCCAGCTCACTGTGTAGTGCTGTTTGTGTACCCCACATGTGCAGTTCTGATGTGTAGTACATGTTCCTACATTGAACAACACCTCCACTGTTGTATGCACAGCTGTCCACACATCTAGCAATGACAGTTTCTGAGGTTTCATGTTGGTATTTCACATGATTTGCAAGTATTGCACATGGGTAGCCATTGTGATGGATTGCATATGTGACCTGTATATTGTGACTGGACCATACATTATGTGCACATGTGTTAAATGGCCACATGGTGAATAGATATGCGCATTAACATGCCTGATACTTATAACTGTCTCACCTGCAATGGCCTGCTGTCTTAGCAGAATGCCAGAGGTACCTATATAGGGGTGACACAGCAGTATGATCATTATCCACGCATGTATGACAGCTACAGGGTGCAACGTGCATGTTAACACATTCGCCAGTACAATAGGATATACTATGGAGTATGCACATGTGTGCATACACAGAGTAGCATACTATAGTATGTGGCTTGTATGTATACATGTCTTGCATATGATGTTACATTACATATTGTACAGTGACACATGCAACTATATGGGATATAATAGTTATATGTGCAGTAGTGATTTACCAGGCAACTCCAGGCTTGGTGGTTGAGAGACACCCACCTCCATGATGTCAGCTAAGGCTTGTGGATGCTGTTCTGCTTGTGTCCCCAGGTTGGCCAGTAGCTCCTCAGTATGTGTGAGTGGGGGCTGGGTTGGTGGCCCACCACCTGTTGCACCTTGTTCCCTGGTGATTGCATTTGCACGCTGTTTCGCCCATCTGATTAGGTCCATGCAGTGTCTGCGCACCTGCTGGTATGTGCGGTTATGGCCACCCACATCATTAAGCCTCCTGCGAAGTTCCTGCCACAGGTCATCCTGCTGCTGTGCATCCTGTGGCACATGGCTAAACAGGACATCATAGTTGTCTTGGAGGTACGGTATACGGGCCTCATCCTCCAAGCATGTATAGGCTGGTAGCCTTGCTCGTGGCATACCTGGAAGACATAATGTTACAGCTGCACATACATGTGTATCACATTTATTACATATAAATAGTTGTCTTTGCAAATCTTCATGACACTGTCACCACTGACATGTTTGTGTCACACATGTGAAACCCAATGGGGACTGGATATTATCAACATATATGTGTGTCACCTGATTACATTGCTCATACTCCATGTGAATGCTGTCTTGATGTGGACATGTCTTTTTCCCTGTACTGGTGTTCTTACCTATCAGCACATGCCTGGATGTGTCCACATTAATGCTGCCAATCTTGATGCTGTGTATATGTCACATATAAACACATACACTGCCTTAACAGACATGACCTGTGACACTGCAGACATGCACACGGAAGGCTTTACATGCATGTGTTTTGCCCTATACATCTACATGGCACTGTACCGCTGTTCAACATCCTGCCACGTATCGCCTGTGTTGCACATGTGATACACATGGGACACTGGCTAGCCTGGTGGTATTTGCAGGGATGGTTATCAACTATAGCATGTATGGCCAAGGTCATTTAGTAGTCTACTTTGCTGGACAGGGTTGCATAGTATGGCAGGAGTATGTAACGTGGATGGCACAAGGATCTATCCAGCATGTGGCAATCCTTGTACTAGGAAGGTGGATGTCCATGACGTATGTATTTGAGATCAGGATATGTACATGTAGCATGTCCAACATCACAGTGTTGGACATGGCTTTATGCAGAGTAGGCATCATTCTACATAGTGGAGATGAGGATTGTGAAGGCTGGTGTCGGCCATTCAAACATGGCCAATACCTCTTAAAGGTGACATGTGATCTGATATAGGTCACTTGAGTGATGAGTATGGCTGAACAATGATCTCTATATTCATGGATGGCACCCTGTCATGACTACGGTTGCCACTTGTGACTACCTAATAGGCTTGGTGATGTCACTAGCTCAGGGAGGTAAACTGCACAGCAGCATCCCTTTCACACAGTGTCCATTATGTTGACTGCTGCCTAGATGGTAGTTCATGGGTACAGGGTTATTAACCTAGCAGTGACAATGCAATATGCAGCTGTCAGATTGTGCACATATGTCACACACCTCACCCACAAAGCCCCTTCTGTGTGTTGTCCACAACACTGAGTCAGCTATTGCTCCTAGGTCATAGCCATTCACCTACTTACATAGGCAGATGCCTCCCATTTGTCTGTGTGGTATGGGCTACAATGAGGGGGAGTACACTGAATTAACCCTGTTTCACTGTAGCTGGCAGTGGTGTGATATGCACATATTAATCAGACACTTTCTGTAGTGTTGGTTCTGTCAACAGTCCACTGGCAGAACACTCCTGTGACATACGAATGTACATCTAGTATACTGAGCCTAGGTGGAACACAGAATGGGTGATGATGTCCTATGACCTTTCACAGGTATGATATGCAGTGTGAGATCATTCATACTGTCATCTACATCTGTACTGCTAACAACATATACGTTGATTAAGGTTCATGGCCTTTCAGACCAGACTCAGCAGGGTAGTAGTGCAGTGCCTCCCATTATGAGTGGTGTCTCCACTTTGTGGGTTGTGATAACTGTTGGTGTGCACCATTCAGTGTTTTCACACACTGACATGAACCTATGTTTTACATGATGTGTATGTGTAGAGCAAACTGTTTTGCCATATGCGTATGATACAACCAGGGATATGGACAGGTCCCATGCAGCCTGAGTGCACCTTGCACCATCATAGTTTTGGTTACAGGGGCTCTGTAGTGTACATGATTATATGATTGTGTACCTGTTGGGAGGGGGCAGTGTGTTTATGTTACCCAACACCCTATCTGTATTTCATATTCATGCTCAGCACTTGTTCAGAACATGTAAGCACTACATAAGCTACTAATTACTATAGCACTCAATCCTCCTCATTATCTACAGGTAAACACTGTTTGTACTTACATTTCCCGCTTGCTTAGAGTAAAACAGCTCTTGTACACACTTTCTTCACTTATCTAGTGGGGAATAGTCATATATTCAGGCATGTCCAAGTGTCAATTCCCAGTGTTCTTGCCTGTCTATATGATGAATATGGGCATCATGAGGCAATATAGAAATTGTCTCATGTACACAGTCAATACTCCCCTCCTAACATCCAACACTACAACCTGTGGAAGATGCACATATCTAGCCATGCTGGAGGTAAAGCTCTCTCCAACCCAGACTGAACCTGACAATCTTGTAGGGAAGTTAAACATTTGCACCACACCACACTCATCACATAGTCTCACTAAATCTCTACCACCACAGGCCACACATAGTAAGAAAACAACATTTGCGGAGCCTCTCAATACTACTCTGTATAGGCAACAGGGAACTCCAAAGCAGAAATGCAGGCAGCCCCAATCCCCCAACACAACACCAATTACTTATAGCCCACAGACTCAGTGTGCCCATCAACCACAGCTAATAGGACAAAATAACGTACCCAACACACTAGTCATAGGTGACTCTATAGGCAGTCACACTGATGCCCCACTCACCAGGCTACACAAGGAGATAGTTACTGTCAGCTGCCTGTCGGGTAACAGGATCTGCAACATAACCTATGCACTCAGGTCACTCCTCAACGGGTACAGTATGACTGTGTCATTGTCCATGTTAGTGTGAATGGTCTGAGATGCATCTTCCTGGACTACATGTAAAGAGACATGGAATAGCTCTCTGATCTTGTAGCCCAGGCAGGTATCGCCCTAGCCCTGAGTAGCATTCTGCCATCATCCAGACTGATAATGCAGTACAAGGACAAAATGATTTACTTCAACAATTGGCTATGCTTCTGGTGTCATTCCAAGGGTATCCAGTATCTGTCTGCTTTGAATGACATGGTCGACAGAACAACATGCTTTGGCACAGATGGCCTGTACCTGTTGGCCCTGGGATTCCGGATAATGGCCAAGGCTCTTGCTGCTCTTATAGTGCCTGTTTTAGGCATGGTTCAAATAACATATTCACCACTGTAACTGGAACAGGCAAGCAAAAGCTGAGGGTAATGCTACTTAATGCTTGACGTCTTCATCTCAAACGCACTCACCTGAGGCACTCCTTGTAATGGGCCACTTCGATATCTGTGCAGTGACTGGGACCTGCTTCTACGCTCCTGAGAGCACCCCTGCACTACCAGGCTATTACTCATACCACACCTTTCAGTCATGTAACCAGGACCGGAACATGCACGGTGGAGGTGTGTCCATATTTCCTAAGGATATCCACACCTCCAGGCTAGTTGCTTAGCACAATGCATCAGAGGTTATCCAAGTGCAACTAACTCTGGCCATAACTGCTATAAAAATTGTAGCTTGCTACAGATCACCCACCATACCCCATGATTAACGGTCCTCTCTTCTTGGTGCACTGGAAAGTAAGGTTCAAACAGACACACTACTGATGTGCGACTGACACTGCCCCACCATTAACTGGGATACCTACTCATATACCAACACATTAGGCCAACGCTTTCTGGGATTCATAACCTCCAATTGCCTGGATCAACCTATCCACACCACCACCAGGGTCAACAATATCCTAGACCTGGTCATTACCAACGTGTGACTGTTGTTCCACATCTGGCGTTATCTCCTCGTTGGTCATATCCGAACGTATGCTAATCACCCTTGTTATCCACATCCTGGCACCACACCCTTTACGGAAAACACAGTACAATATTTCTACAAAGACAACTTCAGGCTTCTTATGACAGCAGTAGTAAATGTCATGACACCCGTGCAGATGGACAATACAGTTACAACCGCTGAATTATACACAACTGCACTTAATTAGCACTTACACGACTGCATGGATCATGCTATCCCAAACAGAACCATGACAGTACCCACCAGAAAATGATGCCACTCTGGTGGTCCATGGCCATGGACATAATGTACAATAGAAGGAAGAGACTGTTGCAAAGTAGAGTACAATCCCATGAGTGGAGGAGCTCCCTGGTCAGCCTCAGTAAGAATCTGAGATCCCTTATCACATCCTCCAAAATTAGTTACGTAAACATAACCATGACTAATTCCAAGGACTACCACAAAGCATTCTAGAAGTATGTCACTACACTCAATGGCGATACCCACATCTGCTCTGACATACAGCAGTAAGGCACGAACATTACAGAACCGACTGATATTGGCAACATCCTGGCAGATAGGTTCAGTGCGAACTTTACAACACTCTCGCACCCTAAAGGGCCCATATCTATACAGGAACGATGCAGAGTCCCTGTGATCACAACTATGCAGTTTAAAGCTGCACTCTCTAAAGCCAGGAACACAGCATCCATGTGACCATACAACATCCCAGGCTGCAATTTCCATGAACTTCAGAATGAACTGGCTCCCCACTTAGGCACCGTATTCAATAATAGCCTTGCATCAGGTATTGTGGCCCCTGAATGGCACACAGCAACAGTTATCACACTCCACAAAGGTGGCACCACAATGGACTAGGGGAACTATTGCCCTATATGCCTGACTAGACTGTTCATATGTATTCATATGTTCATATTCATATTCATATGTTCAGTACTAAGCTAACTGCCCTTCAAGCCATTTTAAGCCTAGCCAATTATCCCTTGTGAGACTCTAACCCTGCACCTTGTGTTTGTAAGGCAAACACCTTAGCCATTAAGCCACCCTCCCAACTATGGAGCACATCATCATAGATCTCATTCACAGAGACATTGGTGGCCTCCAAACCTTTGATCCCACCCAGTTTGGATTTGTTAGGGCCAGACCATGCCTCCTAAACCTGGTGGAGTCCTTTGAGACAGTTACCAAGGCAGTAGATGAGGGTAAGGAGGTCCACACAGCCTACCTTGACCTCTTAAAGGCTTTCAACACCATTTTCCAGTCTGGTATTATCAACATACACATCCACCTGCACATTAACCCCTACATCACGAGATGTTATGCAAAGTGGCTCACGGACAGAACCCACACAGTGGGGGTGGGGGTAGCATACCCTAGGTCCTACTGTAAATCAGTTACAATTGGCGTCCCCCAGGGCTCGGTCCTAGGACCCCGCATGTTCGGTATATGCTTCTCTGAGGTACAGGCTAGCATAGGAGGACTTACCCTGAAAAGGTTTGCAGACGACTGCACAACTAGGGACCATGATTGATTCCCCAGCTGATACAGACACCATAAGGGTGTCACTGGGACGGAAACCTGGTGTCAATAACATGGTTTCAAGTTGCATGCATCCCCTTTGGATTACACCAGTCACCTGCAGACTATCACATAGGTGGTAGTTCCCTACATACATAAGACATAATAAGGAATCTTAGAACCCAAGTAGATAGCATTCACTACTTTGATAACCATATTGGCAAGGTGGTGTGGATATCCTTCTACATGGCCCCCCTAATCTATAATGGGTTTGTACCCAGAACAAAGGCAGCCATTGTGCCTGTCTACTAATGACTTATGAAAAACATTAAAGGGTACAACACCCCATTTGGGATGTACCTTATGAGACAACAGCAACGGCTTGAAATACCACAACATTACCACACCAAGAGGAACACTGACCTGCAAAGGATGACGTATGCAGCCCAACTACAAAAACTCCAACTGTGCTTGTTTGTATACCGCATACTCAGAGGTGATCTCTGCTGAACATACAAGGCCCATGTCCAAAGCAGTATTGATGGATATGCTCCACATAAGCAAAAGCCCCTGAGAGACACATACTCTGGGATATGTACCTAAACACAACAATGACTAGGACGTGCTGGAGGGATACATTCCTGACCCGGACCCTCCCCATGCTTTGGAACTACATTCCTGATTACATTATATGGAGCCCCTCATTAACACACCAGGGAATCCTTGCAGAGTGGGTGGGGAACATTGGTTACACCACAGGGATCCCACAATTGGCTCTGCTCCACAGAGGGACAGTTAGTTAATCAATGGGGTGGTGACAGGAGACACATTTTGGCTAGGTTTATGAATGGCCTCTGACAGTTAGGCATGTACCTACCGATGTACCTAGGAACCTATACATACAGTATCAACACATGCTGTTAGCTTAATTTACTGTCCAGGTATTGACTTACCTTATGCCAATAGCAGTTGTGTGTGCAATAGTTGAGGGCTGCCTATGTAGGATGCACACAGTAGACCACCTATACATGACAATTTACAGGTGGTTGTGTGTGTGTGTGTGTGTGTGTGTGTGTGTGTGTGTGTGTGTGCCATCCATGTTTACTGTGTATGCAGGTGGAGAAGTGTGTGAGTCCATAGGGGCCTACACTGTCAGTGTATGTGCTATACGTTCCCTCTTTGCCAAGGCATGGGCATACTGGGCATGCCTCTGCCTACTGGGGCTGGCACAGGGTGTTCATGGTCTGAATCCCTCTGTGCCTGTGGTGCCCTTGGCAATTGTGGTGGGCTGTGAGGGCCTTCACCATTATGTCCCTGCTGCAGCTGTTTCCACAGGATTATATTATGTAGCATGGCATATACTATGAAGATGTGGGCACACATGCCTGGAGAGTACTGAAAGGCTCCACCAGATATGTCCAAGCAACAGAACTGTGATTTCAGCATCCCAAATACATGCTATATGATGATTCTGGTTTGTGCGTGTGCCTCATTATGGTGTTCTTGCATGGGTGTGTGTGCATTTCTGATGGGAATCATCATCCATGACTCCAGTGCATAGCCAGCATCCCCCACAAGGTGGCCATATTGGATGTCCTCCCTGACAAATACCTGGTACAGCTGTGGGGCATGCCAGATGTGAGAGTCATGGTAGCTTCCAGGTCCGCCAGCACACACATCCATGATAATGCCCTGGGCATTGCACACGACTTGGCAGTTGATGGAGTGGTATCCATTGCGGTTTATGTAGTGCCTACCATGCTCACCGGGTGATGACTTGATGTGTATGTGCATGCAGTTTATTTCACCCAGTACCTCCGGGTAGTCTGCCACACGGTGGAAGAGGTGCATATTGCTGGCCAACTCCTCCTGCATTCGGGGGAAGTATATATGCTCATTGGCATGTGGTAAATGGCATCCAGGAACTGGTGGAGTACCCTGGATGATGATGCCTGTGAGATCCCCATGATATCTCCAGTTGGCCTTTGAAAGGTACATGTGGCTAGTATTCTCAAGCTTACACATACCTTCATGTCCACTGGGATGGGTTCCCCTCTGTTGTTTCTGGCTCTGAGGCATGGCCAACACAGCTCAATGATTTGTTGTATGATGTTCCTGTCCACCCTGTAATGCTCTACTATCTCCAGATCATCTAGCCCCTGGTAGGTTACCCTTGGTCTGAACACTCTTCTCCTCCTCTGGTGCCTGAGGTGGTTATCAGCATCATCCTCCACTCCACCTTCAGTCTCCAACACATGCTGATGAATCAAAGCTATGGCAGCTCCCAACATGTACATTTTAAAAGTTCCCCGTCTGTTTACACCGATGGTGCAGTATGTGGGAATACACAAGTGTGTGTGAGGTGCCTTCACTCTTTATACTATTGTGCTCTGGAAGCTGATAATGTCATTGGGTGTGTATGTACAATCCAAGCTGCAGGGTATCTTACTTATGGGTTTTACCACAGGTACTGCTATTGTGGGGCCTTTGGTGTTGAATTACACTTGGCTGCCATGGATCATCTCTTGCTCTTGCCTTCATTTTTCAAACCGATTCCCCTCCCATTGTCAGGCATGCATCCAGCAGCCTGCTTTCTTGTTTTGTACTTTCCCAACCCAGGATTGTGTTATGAAATGTGTCTGTAGCTGATCTACTACAGGTTTGCTTTGTTCTCCTGTGACAGTTCTCTTTTCTTTGCAATCTGGCACCTCCCCTTTCCTGTTCTGCAGGTTGCTGCTAGCAGCCTTGTTAGCTACCGTCAATTGCCCACTGTGAGTTAATAGGTGTTAATTACTCAGTTGTACTCCAATTACCCTGCTGTGGCATTTCCTTATTGTCTTCCCGTAACCTTCCTGTTTCAGCTGTGGTGCGTGCTGCGCACAGCCGTATATCGAGTTTTGAGCGTGTTGTCATCCACGTATACATGTGCTTTCGGTCACCTTTTGTGCTCTCAGCTAAGCAAAGCTATGGCTATATCCACACCCCTATCCTGCGGCTTTGCTTAGCAACAGGCAACCCGGATTAGCAATGCTCCAATGTGCTTACAGCTATGGTGGCACACCCCTCTCCTGATGTAACGTATACCTCCAGGCCACTCCTCAGTGTTATACTGCTATATCATGTGGTACAGCCTTACGCCAGCAAGGCATTTGCAATTCAGTATTACTAGCCTCATTTGCATGGCATTGACTACTAATTCCTAGTTACAGTGCCGAACACAGTCACAGACTCTTAGCAACCCTTGTGCCATGGTTGTGGTGTAGCATACCTGCCATTGACTGTTATGGGGAATTCATGACTTGTGTTACATTGCAGTTTTATAACATTTAAATATATTTTTGTTATGATCCCATTTGCACACTGCAGCACTGTGGGTTTACTTTGCGTTAGTGCAGCCACGGCGGTAAATGTTATTTATTATGTGTTGTGCATGTACTTTTCCGCCATTGGCTATATATCCAGCCATTGGCATATATTAACATTATCATATGTAAATTTGTTCCACATTCATGGCTCTGATGTTATGTTTGGGAAAATGTAAACCGTGTTTTTTGGTTTACATTTCTGTATGCTTACACTATGCCTGCACCACTTCATGAATCGCTATGTACCTTCATTTGCATGCTGCACTACTGCACATGGGGTGATTAGCATACATGTGCCGAGAGCAGTGCAGCTCTGGCGTACGCTGGTAGTGCATGTGGAATCGGCTCATACCTGAATCGCTCGGCAGCCATATTTGGCATTAGAACACCTACACTATGCCTGCACCTGGCACAAGCTTCATGAATCCCGGGGACGACATCATCTATAGTTTTTAGAAATTGTCCCAAAATTGTTCCAGACATTTAATTTCCACTAATTTTAAGTACAACAGACAAAATTTAATCAAACTCTCTGTCCTTAACTCCTTACCATTTTGTGCTCAGATACTACATTGAAATGTAAACATTGTAATGAAACATTTTGTTGGGGGGCAAACATTATCAGTGGAAGTTAAGAATTAATTATAAATATACAGACTTTCCATGCTTACACTTTCTAAAACTCTACCTTGTCAACAATATATTTACAAATTGGGCCAACAAATAAACAGTTTATATTCCATGCCCATGATATCTGTGTTCCACTCTCCATTTGAAAAATAAATTTCTTGGTGTACTGAAATGGTTCAAGAATGTTAGAATAATTAATTCATTAGCATTCACTGCTGGGGTGCATATACCCCTTAAATTATTTACTAATATCCAGAGACATATCTGATATCACATAATAGTTATCTTCTCTTCTATATAATTGCCTTTCCTGTTTATCTACTCAGCTACCAAGTCTGCAATATTCGAACTTAAGTACCTGGACCACTTCTTCCCAGCAGGCACACACATTACAAATATACTATTTCCCATGCATACTCATTATTCCTTTCTGAAACACATAAACAACTCTATACTCATCCACTGTCTACAACTCAGGCCACTTGCGATGTTTTGACTTTTGATCTATCAATATTTATTATAATATTAACTTCTTCCTTGTCTTTTTTTTTCTGATACTAGTATTGCTTTGGCTTTCCATTGTTTCTTCTTTTTTCCTTAACAACCTTCTCTTTTAAATGAAGAAATGCAATCAAAACCATCCACAGGTTTTGTCCACTTCTATAATGTGGCTTTGGTTTCTCCATGGTGTTACACCTTTACATACTCCACCTTTCTGAATGACTACCCTATTTCCCAAAGGAAACTGTAAAGTATAACCTGGGTGAGATATACTTGCATGCCCCCTAAATAATAATCCCTCATTGGGGACAAACTTTGTGAGAAAGAGGAAGCAAGTTAGGCAAGTCTCAATCTTGACACTTCAAACAGTGTAACTAGTAATTCTGTTGCTGCTACAACTAACTGTTGTCCCTGTACATGAAACTAATCACCAATCACTTTTTACAGTTGGTTATATGGAGCCCCTCACATTGCTTTCATATAGAAGGTTCTTTACTTAAAATGTATTAAAAATATATGAATATATGAATACTTTTCACTTCTATAAAACCTTTAGTTCAACAGCTATAGAATTATTGGTTTCTTCATAATTTACCCACCCTACATTTTTCTCAAAAAATCATCCTTGTTTGGAAGCTACTTTTTTCCCCTTTTATATCAGATGAAATATAGATTTCACAGTTTGAATACTATTTCCAACATAGATAACAATGTAAACAGGACATACTTTTCTTTCAAGTCCCAGCTAAGCATATAAAGTACTCTTAGTGGTAAACAGCTTTCACTAACATACCTTTCTCCCATTCCCCATGTCAAAAAAAATAATAATAGCACTGGTTTACCCAATATAAAATCATATTACTTTATTTTATATCAGACACAAGCTTAAGAATGTCACATATTTCATTACTGTTATATTTTCAGCATAAACTTCACCTGCTGTCCTCCATTCCAGAAACTCTCAGTATCAACATTTGCTAAAGGTTTGATACTACAGCGAAATAGAGCTTTAACAGGAGGGAAACATTCTTAATATTTACAGACATGGCTTTAAATATGCAACTAATAGTTTTTAACCTGTGGAGTAGGTAAATTGATGAAAGCAGTTCAAAAATTCATACTTCCACAAACTTTTTTCTCCAAGGATATTTTATGCCTGAAAGTAAAATCCAATTGCTTCTCACAAATATCATATGTTACGGCACAAATATCTTGAACCATAAATCATGTTTTAGGTAACAAACTACTAACAAGTGCTTTATCATCTTTAAATTTCCGACAAATCAATTTATGTTTTATATATGGAAAGTTTTTACTTTCACGCAGTTTGTTGTGCTTTGCATGAGCCCCTGAAGCAAGGCTCTTGGCTTCCTCCAGTTACACTGTTGAACAGACTTTAGAGAGTCCACAATCCTGTTTTAACTGTGAATTTTCAACAAGTGTAATCAATCTATTTATAAATAAAAAACAAGTAATCTCCGTGGTATCCCTTGAAGTCTCAAATCATCTCACTAAACAAGTGTAGTGGGTCCAAAAACAAAACAGTGTCAGAAGTTTCTGTGTGGAAGATTTTCAGTCCATATATCTGTAGTTAATCACTGTATATTAATCAGATCAGACAATAGTAGTAGATGTAGTGAACTTAAACTCATCTTAAGTCAAAACAAAACAAAACAAAAAATAATAATAAAAAAATATATAATTGTGCAGCATTGCTAAGTATTCAAAAGTAATCCAAGCAAGGCAGGCAGGCAGTCTGTTTCCAGTCGAAAATCCTGCCTTGCTTTTGAATACTTAGTAATGCTGTACAATTATATTTCTTTTATTATTTTTTTGTTTTGTTTTGTTTTGACTTAAGACGAGTTTAAGTTTGCTACTTCTACTACCATTGTCTGATTTGATTAATATACAGTGATTAACTAGAGATATATGGACTGAAAATCTTCCACACAGAGAAGTTTCTTACACTGTTCTATTCTATTTATAAATAAATACATATATTTTTTGATTACCTGTTCTCTGTGCTGATGCAAGGCTGCAACTTCTTTGTTCATATGTCAGGATCTTTAAACCAAGCACAGGACATTCAACACCCAGCTGCACAGAATCAGTATTTAACCCTTCCCGGATCAACACAACATCACATGCACACACTCACGCAAGGCAAAAAAAAAAAAAAAGACAGGTCATCCTTAAGCTTAGTATTTTTTTTATCTAGAAAGTGGGTCTGGTGAGGCATTTTGGAGCTGGGATTACAAAACAGAAGTTTCTGCTTACAATTTCTATGTATACACTGCTATTTTCAAAAATAAAAGTGTTACATTGTCAGTGTAAATGCCACCTATCCCTATTCCTCCACCTTCACAAATACCAATATCTTTGCAGTTGTGGTATGTGCTACCTGCACAGCTCTCTACTATCCACAATTTTGCCTCTGTGTCACGTCTTGGTCTGTACATCAAAAAATGTTTGGCCTTCTAACAAATCATCAAGGATTGAAGTCATTAAATTATGGCAAACATTTCAGTTTCACAAATTATATCCTTCATAAAATACATACTAATGCAAAATATGTTATTCTAGCAACTAAGTTTATAAGAGCAATATTTAAAAGATGTCACTCTTTTTCAGCCTTTGCGCCACCACTATCCTTAGCTTTGTCTATATTTCTTCCACAAAGAGAGTTGTAGATACCTGTAAGAGAAATGAAATACAGTAACAATCTCTGCATGGTACAAGGAGTGCCGTTTAGTCTTATTTTGCAGAAAAGCTACCAGTTTGACTTCCTGTGTATTACCCTTTAGAAATTCCCCGTGCAAGTAAGCAGCTGTTTTGCAAAATGACAGGTAATGTGGCTCAGTTAGGGATAATCACACATGAATATTCTTAGGAGAGTTCTTCTAAGCAAGCCTCCAGTGCTCAGCATGAAATCAGTGATTAACAGCCCTAACTCAGAGAAGATGCAACAAATGTCACAATTCTTGTATTAAATAAATGTTCTACCAGATCATGATCGGTCAGATTAGTACTCCATAAGCTCCATGGTATTATAGATACAATACTGGTAATATGAGAAAGATAAGGAGGATGTGCAACTAAACAGTATAAACCACCCACTACCAGTCCATTTCATGTGTTTATGGTTACCAAATACTATAACCTCACTGAGTCAGGTAGCTAGAATGCTGTTAAAGAAAGTGGCAACATACAGCGTCATAGTACTAAGTCTGGAGTGACCAAATGAAAATGGTCAAAATTATTAACTTAAAAATGGGGTAGAAGGTGTCTAGGATAACAGGAAAGAGATGAGAGCAAGCAAACTGAAACCTAGAAGGGGAATACACAGAAGAATGCGAGGTAGGTGTTGAAGAAGGTATGGTAATTTCCATTTTTTGATGGTATTACATCTTTTCCTTAAGAGCTGAGAAAGGATGAGGGATAAGGTATGTGAGGACATTGTGAGTATGGAAATAGGGAGTAAAATAATGTGCATGGGTAAACAGACAAGCATAAAACAGTAAAGATAAACAGAGGGTGGTTTTATACACACAACGGTGGGGTGGCAAGGTTGAACACATATATACAGAGGGTAGATAAATGGTGATGGATAGAGTTTGACTATGCACAAAATATGTGACAAAGCACAAGGCAGGGTAAAGAATGGAAATCTGGCCAACAGTACCGTGTTAAAAAATCCCAGGTAGGCTATTAAAGTCCATTATTATCTGATGGCTTCTGGGAGGTAATGGCACATACTGTGTATCTCTCTGTGTGTGTCTCTCTCTCTTTTTTGCTTTCTCTGGTGCCTGAAGGTCTGAGCCTGCTTTTTCAGTGACTCTGCTATCTATTGCAGGAGGCCTTCAAGGCAGTCAAAATGTGTGGACATCATATGATCCATTACCTGTTGGTCAGCAAGGGATGAGACATGTCCAGCATTCTAAGATGAGCCTTTACACCCTCCCTGAAGAGGCAGCATCATCTTTTTGATCTGACAGCACAGTAGGCACAACAGATACAGTAGTTAACAGACTGCCTTGTGTCTCTTCTTCTTCTTTGCCATCAGGAGGGCCTATGTGGTATAGAAAAGATGAGAAAGTTACCATGAGTGATACATGCTTTTCCTGTGGCACAAGGCATAAGTGCAGCAATCATAAAAAATGACAACAGCTAATTCAGAGTTCAAATCCAGTTAACAGCTCCTTTGGCCCTTTGGTATGTACCTATCCAGGCATATCCAAGAACTGGAATGTCCATAGAGGTTCCTCACTAAAAGAATAGAGCACGTAAGTACAATGTCTTATGACAACTGCCTCAAGGCCCTACCCCTATATTTTGTCTTCTACAAGCTGTTGAGGGGAGATCTATGACTGGCATACAGGACATTGTCAGACCACACTCTGATGGACCTCCTGCATATGCATAAAACAAGCAGCACCAGAATTACCTATTCTAAAGATTTAAATCTTGCCTGTGATATAAATAGCACCTGCTGAAGAGGCAGGCATGTATCCCAGACGCTATCCATGTGAAGCAGAGTTCTTCCCTAACCCAATTCAAGTGTAACTTGGACAATTGGATGAGGAACAGGAAATTCATTGCTGGTTTGGCACCAGTGTCTCTAATGGACACAGGCAACAATGGACACAGGCAACCTGTGTCCATTATCTGGTTGGTCCATTATCTGGTTTATCTTCCAGGCCTCTATTTGTACGTGTTTCATCTCCCAAGCCCCTGTTAGCACTTATCAAAGGTAGCAGAACTTGTCAGAGATTTGAGGTGCATGGCTAGGCTTAAAAAGACCCTTGTGGTTGTGAGCTTAGTAAACACCTATGTACCTATGAACATGACATTGAGAAAGGGTGAATTTAAAGACTCCAATAACCATAAAAAACCTGCCTTGGTATCAACCTTTCCTGACTTCTCTGACACCCTAACCTTTCAATATGCATCTCTTCTCAAGCTGAAAAATAAAAGATCACACAGTAAAATTATGAAAGTTATACCTAACTAATTAGCAAGTACACATATAAAAAAATCATATACAATACATCTGTGGATGTTTTTTTGCTCTTCAGCTTCCCATTTATGACTGTAGTTAGTATAATGTTGCCTGCAATGCTTTTCAAGCTATGGGATGCCTGTAGCTATTTTCAATTTCTGGTTCCTGAGCATCTGCTTTTATGAATGGGCTGTCAAAGATTCCCAGACGTCTCTCTGAAGGAGATAAACAATTATATTTGTTTCCTTCATGCAACATGCAACATGCAAGTAATCAATGCCTCTTTGTGCTACCAGTCATCAATGCCTTGCAGGATAACAAATACCAAATGCTAGAGCAAAATGGCAAATATGTCTGCATGTTCAAGAAACATATCTGGAGCATTTCTCTCCAGGCATCCACTGAAAATTGGCTTTGTTCCAAGTCGGACTTTCCCAGTAAACAAATGTGAAATAAATAAATAAAATATACTTTGTAACAGTCCTTGGCCTAGTGTGCAGCACTCATTTATACTTACGCCTCTAATAGTCTAACCTTAGAACACCATGAGCATGCCAATGCTTTATGTACCTGCTGAGGCTGAAAAACTCAAAACAGATATTATACAGTTCATATACATTTAGACTAAGATACCGCATTTGCCTGTGTAGTATGTTAGCACAGTAAAAAGTCAGGGCTTTGTTGCCAAACATCAAAATAGTTTTAAATGGTGGTCAGGTAATGCTAAAGTTAGCTGTGCACTTTTGAAAGATTTTCTTGTACTAAATAGCCATTGTATTCAGCAAGGTGTATACCTCCTATTCTGACAATGCTGTATACATCAGGGCCATAATATAACAGTAAGCATGTTCTAGTTGTACTTTACCCGCATGTTTCATATGATTTTCTTTAGTACATAACTGTAAAAGGGTGCGTACATTCAAATAAAAGGAGTTTTGGGGACTGTATGCATCATGCTATATCAGTGGACTGTTTACCAAGTGACAGGCAACAGTAAGCATCTGTCTCAAGTGTAGCTTTATAGGTTAAAAAACTGTTGTCTATGTCAACCCTGCCTGTCCCACTGTTGTTCTATTTGTTATGTGTTGCGAAGGATCCAGACCATAGCATGTCAACAGACCTTAGGCACAAGGGCCACGGCAAAAATGGTCACAGAGAACAGGGACAGCTGGACTGCTGGATTTTATTTATTTATTTAATTAGTTGTTAAGCAATTTATTTATTTATTTTATTTGACATTTATTTATTGGGAAAGTCTGACTGGGTATGACCCATTTTCAGCAGAGGCCTGGGGAGAAAAGCTCCAGGGCAAAATTACAATGAAAACATTAGATTAGTTATAAAGACAGTCACTGAACAAATTAAAAAAGAGAGAGAAAAAAACCCAAATATTTGTAGCTATCGTAGAACAAATTTTTAGCCTAAAGGTAATAACGAGCTACCAGTCCACATCATTTCATTAGTATATATTATATAGTACATCTGGTTGTAGAATGTTAGGGAGGGATAGTCAGAGATGTTAGTGAAGTGGATAAAGAAAAACAGTAGGGAAAGAAATCGTTAGTAATAAGTGGCAGAGTCCGCAATAAAGATATGAGAGACTAAATCGTTGCAAGTGGTGTTAAAAAAGGATTGGAGAAGTGAGGGAAGAGTTTGGACCTAAGTGGGATGGAGCAGGGGCAGATCCTGGTACTGGACAAGTGTTCTTTTAGGTGAGATTTCAAGGAGTAGTAGTGAGGGATTAATCAGAGTGATCAGTAGATCTTTGGGGGTTGTATTTTGATAGAAGATGCTTGTGTGAAGAGTGTAAGTTGTGTGAGGGAACATAATGTTGAAGAATTGTTGAGGTGGATTGAGAAAATGAGGGGTTGTACAGTATTTTATGTGTGAGCATTAGTTTATTAAAAGTCAGCAGGTAGGCAGGGTAATTCGAACCAGTGAAAGGGTTTTGAGAGGAGAGCAGTGGTGAGAAAGAAGGGGCTGACCACTGGTAAATTTAGTTGTTTTATTGTAGCATTGGCTCAGTTTTACTGTAAGAGAAGAGTGAAGGTTAGTTAGAAAAGGTGAAGCATACAGAAGTGATGACAAAAGATATGTGGTTGCTAGAGTTACTTTTGTGGTGTTAGTGATGAACTTTTTGACCCTATATAGTTTTTGATTGGTCTTTTTTATGCAGGTCAAACATAAGATTGTTGTTAACTGTAACTCCTAACAGTTTGGTATATGGAACAACATTAACTGTGGTGTTGTTGAGTGAAGTAATTGTGAAGTTAGAGTTGGTAGGTGGGAATTGTTTTGGAAGAACTAGCAAGTTTAGTTTCTTTGAGATTC
This sequence comes from Protopterus annectens, assembly GCF_019279795.1. Classification (NCBI taxonomy): domain Eukaryota; kingdom Metazoa; phylum Chordata; order Ceratodontiformes; family Protopteridae; genus Protopterus; species Protopterus annectens. The sequence continues at coordinate 1,236,431,742 of NC_056733.1, read as the reverse complement.
AGTAGGACATGGTTATTGGAGAGCCAGAACTCAATAGAATTAAATGCATCTTGTGTTATGTTTTGTAATTAGCTAAGACTTTTAAAGGAGCAAAATAAAGTAAAGTTGTCAGCGTATTGAATAAGGCTTGCTTGTTTACTGTAGTTATGAAGATGATTGATAAAAATGATGGAGTGGCTCTAAAATAGAGCCTTGGGGTACCCCTGTGTCTACTGCTAAGTAAGTATAGAAATTGGAATTCCATCTGAGCAATTGATGACTATTAGAGAGATAACTTGTGAACCATTGAAGGGTAGATTCTGTTAGGCCCAGAAAGGATAGTTGGGATAAGAGTTTAGTGTGGGAGACAATGTTGAAGGCTTTGGAGGGATCTAAGAATAGAGATGAAACAAGGTTACCTGTGTCACTTGCTTTGTTTACAGTGTCAGTGAAGGATAATAATGCAGAGGTTGCACTGTATGCAGGTTTAAAACTACACTGGGTAGGAGAATGGAGGTTATTTTTGATAAGGTATTAAAGAAGCTGTTTATGAATACATTTCTAAAGAATTTTGGAAAGAGGAGACAGAATAGCAATAAGTCTAAAGTTAGAAATATCTGTAGACAAGCTGCCTTTATGGAGGGGAAGGAAGAAGAACTTTTTCCATATGGTAGGGATGGAGGCTTCTTTAATGGATCTGTTTATCAGTATGGGTACTGGGTAGGCTATTGAGTCTGCTCCATTTTTAGATATTCATTGGGAGGATTATCAGCAGAGGGAGAACAATGTTTGAGTTTGCTTAACAGGGACTTAATAAAGAAAGTGGGTACTGAGTGTAAGGAAAATGTGGAGGGGCAGTACATGCAAGGCTACAAGATAGTATATGGTGTTGTTGAGACATTATTAGTAATGGTAGCTATGCTATCTATATAACAGGAGTTAAACTGGGAAACTATGTCAGAAGAGGTACTCTTGCTAGAGGGTTGAGTGGAAGAATGATTACCTGGGTGCAAACTTTTTTTGATTGTGTTCCAGCATGTATTTGGGTTGGATTTATGTTGTTTTTCTGGGCATTTGTACATTTGTTTCTTATCTAAGGACACTTATTTTTTACTTGTTTCTTTACTTGGCTGTGCAGTATCCTATAGTATTGTAGATTTGTTTGTGTTTTGAGTTTCATGTAACATGCTCAGGCTTTATCTCTTTTCTTTATTAGGGATCTGGTAGTAACAGAAAGCCAAGGGGAATAGTTATGTTTGACTCTTTTTTTCCTGGTAGGAGCTAGTCTGTTTAAAGTTGTTAGGAAAGTAGTGCTGAATTGCTCAACTGCTTCATCAAGATGTAGGTATTTAATGGAAGACCAGTTGATTGTAATATGTTGCTGAAGGTCTGTGGGGTAAAGTGGGTTAGGTTGTGAACTGTCTTATAAGTTTGTTGTTTGCAAGGGTGGGATATCAGTCTAATATTGCAAACAGGGTGACGATAACTAATAGAATCAGGCAGTACTTCAGTATAAGTGAAATTATTAGGGTGGGAGCCCAGAATCCAGTCTATGATTGAGCCTTTTTGGTGTGAGGAGTTAAGAGTATGTTGGGTGGGTTTCTTGTTGTAAAAAGCCAAAAAGGTTAATGCTGTCTGTGGGGTATTTGGAGATGAGCTTCTGCCAGTCAGTATTTTTGTTACCTAATATGATTGTTTCAAGTGAAATATTAGTAGACACCCAAGAATGGATATTTTCTAGTGCACCTAGATTGTTAGCAGGGGGTATGTATAGTGAAATAATACAGAAAGTTTTATTGATACCTAAGTTAAGATAGTTTATAATAAGTTCTGCTTTGTCAAAGGAAGGTACAGGATTGCTATGAGTGGTTGAAGAGATGGAGTTAAGATAAATTATGCCTACACCACCTCCTTTTCTTTTGATTCGGTCTGATCTAAATATGGTGTAACTTGGGGGAAGAACTTCTGTGTCTTTAATGTGTGGTTTGAACCAAATTTCAGTGATAACTAAATTATCAGGGGTTTGTTGAGTGATTCAGGCATGTAAGTCAGATACTTTGTTGCAGATACTATGTATATTAAGTGAGATAAATTTAACTTTGCTGTGTGTAACTGGGGTATTTAAATCTGTTTACTAGGGTAGAACACAATGACCAATCACAGGCTCAACTCAGGTTTCATCAAAATGTAACAAAACAATATACACTCTTCACATAATGGTTTACATTTGTGAATCTGGCAAAAAGATCTAACAAAGCAAATAAATGTACAGTTACACAATTGAAATAGAAAAGGGAGACTAGACTTAAAGTAGTAGTAGAAGAGCTGAAGATAGGGGTAGTAGCTGTTAGGTCAGAAAAGCAAATAGCGCCCAATGTGATGATAGAGGGGTTAGATAATGTGTAGTGGGTTTAGAGCACCAATGGTGTGGTACGATGAATCACAGTCTAGGATGACTTAGTCAATCAGCTGGATCAGGTATTTGGGAGGAAACAGTACTTTGTAGCTGGAGATATCAGTTTATGTGACATGTCCTTTTCAGACATTTTTAGTAAGTATTGATTGAACTGTGGCCTGAGCAGGAATTACTCTGTGTAATCAGTTAAATTAAGATGAAGTGACTGTCATAGTTTTGTGACAAGTGCAGGGAAGCAATGGCTAGTAGAATGCAATTTGACAGAAAGGTAATGAGGGACCAGATCTGTATTCATTCTATTCATGGTAGTGCTAGTTGAGAGTGACTTACATCAAACATTGCCACTATGAGACTATCTTTTAACAATTCATGAAACCAGTCATGTGTGAGGGTGAACAGCATATATGTAGTATGATCAAAGATTCCGTAAGCTGAAGGCCACAAATAAGTCTTTAAATTGTGATGAATGTCACCCAGATTCCTGCATCTATTTCCACAGTTGGTACAAAATCCCAGACAAGTCTCAAAGTTTGTTCGTATGTAATATGGCAGGTATACCTGGCCATATTGTAGATTTACACATGCCTAATCATATAGTGTCAGAATTCACCCCAGCATAAAATATTGGAACGAGAACAGACACGTAACTCCAACTAGAGAAGATAATGCAGACAGGGTCTCTATGCAGAAATAGGAATTTATTAACAGTGATAAGGGTACATTTCATGGGACAAAGATTTCTGGTTAATTTCTAGGTCACTTATGGAATTAACAGTACACATTCAGCTATTAGAGTCCTATACCTAGAGAAAGAACTTAAGGAGTACCCAAATAAAAAAATAATTTCCTTCCTTTTCTTAGGATTCACTTTAGGCTTTTCAGTTGGTTACTCTGTCCCTACTACAGAAAAGTCACTAGGAATTTACAGTCTGTAATTGGGAAGGAATGCGAAATTGTAAAGCTTCTTATACCATAGGCAATAGTGGGCAGATTGGGTGGTAACATTAAGTCTTCACCATGGGGGAGGGTACAGAATATTCCCAGTAGGGCGTCTCCAAAAAAAAACAGAAGATGAATTTTGCCTTATCCACTGTTTACATTTTCCATTTGGTTCATCAGTTAATGACTGCATCAGTAAAAGAAATCATGTGAATTATTGTTCTCTCAATGAAGTAGCCTGGGTTATTAAAAAAAAATCTGATCCATGGCTTGGAAAGCTGGACATTAAATTGGCTTTTAGGCTGCTTCCAATATCAAAACAGGATTGGTCCCTTTGGGGTATGTATTTTCAGGTCTCTATTACTTTGCTAGAACAATGCCAATTCACGGGCTTCAAGTACCAAGAAGTACACATTGTAGCACTGAACTTAATGGGGAAAAAAAAGACAAATGAAAAGGTTTTTGTAAGTTTTGCATTGATTTTATTTACACAAAAAAGTTTGTACCATTCAGCATCATGAACCATTATGTCATGCACTACAAGATCTTTTAGTTAGCATTTATAGTTCTAAACTAGACCAAAACATTGTAAATCAACAAGTTATGGAGACTTTGAGACAAGGCTGCACAATTAATTTTCCTAATGACCTGCCATTGTTCTTAACTCCCACAAAATACTGCTCTACATGGCCTCTCACTTCACACCTATTTTTTGGCCCATAGTACCTCACCATTATTTAGTTAACTAACACCATTTGTATCTTCCAAATAGCTTTCTTACTCTCAGGACCAGACAGCTTACACATAGCTTACAATGACCCTTCCAACATGTCCATTTAGAGGCCCTTTGCAACCCTGCCCATCTAAACATAGACTTCAGATTATTCCACTAACTTCAAATTATTCCACTCACACTTCTTCCATTTTCCAGTACATTCCATGCATTTTTGCTCATCACTGGTAGGAGATGTAACTCTTCTTCACTACACAATCATGACATATTTCTTTTCACCAGAAATAGATAAAATAGAGAACTGTATTCTGGCCTTTTGATGTAAGCCTATGCCATAAGGACATGGTTCCATCTCACATTTCCACAGAATCCTACTACATATTATATGTGAATTGTTCATTTCCCTTTCTTGCATACCTCTGAAAGACTAGATGCTTCCATGATTTTCGTCCTGAATTTGACACAGTGCCCTATATCATTTGTGCAGAAGTCTACTCTACATACGAAAGACTGAACCATTCACTTTCAACTGTCTCTTAACCCACCATACTCTTTGACAACCTCTACACTCTCATATTTGACAAAAATCACACATTTTATGTTAAAATAGCATTTCCATGACATAGTGAGTGACATCTTTTAATCATTATTTTTACAATTATTTCTTCTTTCTGCTTCAAATCATCAACCCATGTTAGTGGCATCAAAATACTAATGTTACTGCACACACGGCCACAACTAATTGGTGATGAGTTGTAAAGAGTGCAAGGAGATTTTGTCACTCATTTGGAGAACAGTCAGGTAAAATAAATTAACTACAATCGTTGATAATCAGTGCTGGGACTATCCTGGTTCCCCCAGCCTAATTCTGTCACATGAGGTAAGGTCATTAAGATATGAAAGCATATATTGTTACCTGAATGAATTTATTTCACAAGTAGTTCTGCCATTAAATATCAGCAGATGTTGAATACTAGATCAGTTTTGGCAAATGTGTTTATCGGTGTATTATACTTGCCTGAACTTAGGAAATAGTGATCTTCTTCATGCATGCTATCTCAATTATCTGATCATACAATTACAAAAAAAAAATATTTATTTTTCCATAAAGTGGCCCTGGAAGTACAAAGGCTAGCATTTTATGAAAATGCACCTCTAGTTATAAGTCCAGCAGACCTAGGTTCCATGAGTGGACAGGCGGTTCTACACTCTAAGGCATGGGGTTTGGGAGACTTTCAAATGCTAATACAGTAGAAACACACTTCAGCTTTTTGTTCAGTCTTAAGTTACTACCACACATTACAAACAAGCTACAATAAAGGCATACATGTTCTGAGAAGGTATATTAGTAGAGCTAAAGTGATCTGTGATGTATGTTCTATTTACTGTTGTAGTTGCCTGTATGTTTCAGTATATCTGCTGCTATAGATACTTAGCTATGAGAATATTCAGAATATTTGATTAAGGCCATTTTGCATGTTAAAAATCAACCTTCTGACTTCATCATTTATGTGGGCCTCACTGTCAAGGTAGCCTTTCATAGTCAGAGGCTGCTTGAGTTGTATGCATAGATTCATTTATTAGCTTTCTGTAACTTTGGTTGTGACCACAGCTTAACTGAAAATGCTAATACATTTAGAGAAGCTCCCAATTCTGTTTGCAGCTTATCCTCTTGATTTAGTTGCTTCACTACTGCGTCTGGCCTTATCATTATCCATATTCATTTATATTGCGCGCACCATTCTCTTTCATTCCCTTTTCTGTCCTTCTGTGTATATTTCAGATACATTCTTTGTATATGGTCTTTTGCCTGGATTGTGTGTGTCATACTAGTTCTGTCTATACTTTTTCTGTTTATCTTACATATTTAAAATAAAGTGGCACTGTGTCTTCCCTGTCACATAAGCCTTATCTTTAGATTGACTACCACAGTATCTGTTGTATATTTTAGTTTCTCATTGTCTGTATCCTTCAGGATTATTTGTCTAGCCTCATTGTCTTTTATATCATTCTTTTTCTTTACCCTGTACTTCTTTCATCCTCATAACTTTATTTTTGGTACTTCCTTTACATCTATCAGTCTTATAAGTCTTAACATTAATACTTCTAGGTACATTGCAACGTCTAGATTTTGCTCTCAAGTCATACCTTGCTCAGATAATGCTTTCTTTGCAGTCATTATTTTCTTAGGTTTTATGAAAATTTTACTTAACTTTAGATAAGATAAGATTCCTTTGTTGTCATTCCACAAGTACAATGAAATTTGTAGCAATCCTCCTAAGGTGCATTCACATATAATGAATATGAATATGTAAGAGAATACAATACCAAGCAACACAATGTAATGCAACGCAATGCAGTAAAGAACTAAGTTATTGCACTTGGGTATGATTGCACATGAAAGGACTAAGGTAAGGTGCACAGGAATGTAAACATATACCTTATACTGTATATGACTATTATCTGTACTCAGTGTGAGTATTTAGCATTGTTCAGTTCACATATGGATCTGGGAATGAAACTGTTCTTAAGTCTGTTTGCTCAAGATGGAGTGGGCCTGAACCATCTGCCAGGAGCCAGTAGCTCAAACAGGTGAAATCCTTGGTGAGAGAGGTCTTTCAAATTGCTGAGACAGTGACAGCTGAAGAGTTCCTACAAAAGGGCAGTGAGCAGCCAATGACTTTCTGGGCAGAGTTAATGATCCTTTGAAGGGCCTTCCTTTCTGCTGCTGAGCTGTTGACATACAATGTGGAAATTCAGTATGTCAGCACACTTTCAATAAAATAGAAGTAAAAAGACACCAGTAGCTTCTCCTACAAGTTTTTTTTCCTAAGTATCCTCAAATGGAGTTTCTGTTGTGCTGTCTTGATTGTCTCTGTGGTGTCTATGGGCCAAGAAAGATCTTGTTCCACATGTACACCTAGAAACATGAAGGCAGGAATGCTTTCCACACAATCTATATTGACGTATAATGGATTGTGATCTGTATTGTGCCTTTGGAAATCTATCATGAGTTCTTTTGTTTTGGTAGAGTTCAGGGCAGGTTTGCTCTCAATACAACATGGAGCCAGTCTTTAAACTTCATCTATATATGCTGTCTCAGCTCCTCCTGAGAGAAGTCCAACCACTGTGGTGTCATCCACAAACTTAATGATGATATTAGTAGAATAAGAGGAGACACAGTCATGGGTGCAAAGAGTATACTGAAGGAGGCTCAGCACACAGTCTTGTGGGACACCAGTGATTAGCCTGAGAATGAAGGAGAGGTACAGGCCTAGTCTAACCATCTGAGGATGCTTAGTCAAAAGGTCTTTAATCCAATGGCAGGTAAGTTTGTAGAGTCCTATGATAGTGTGCTCAGTGACCAGTCTACCTGGGATAACTGTGTTAAATGCTGAACTAAAGTTTACAAAGACCATCCTCACATAGCTCCCTTGCTGCCCAAGATGACAAAGTTCAGTGTGTAAGCTAGTGGAGATGGCATATTCCATAGACCTATTTGCTCTGTAAGCATATTGTGTATATCCAAGATAACTGGGAGACTGTCTGATATTTCACAGAAACAGTTGTTCAAAACACTTCATGATTACTGAAGTAAGTGCCACTGGATGGTAGTCATTGAGACTGCTGATGAAAAGTTTCTTTGGTAGTGGAATAATTGATTTCAGACAAGATGGAATAGTTAACTTAGACAGAGACAGGTTGAAGGTCTTTTGAAGATCCCCACAGAGCTGGTCCATGCATTATTTCAGCACCCATCCTGTCATTCCATCAGGGCCAGCAGACTTTGTAGGATTAACTGCTTTGAGCACACATTTTGCATCATGCTCTTGTGCTGTGAAGGTGTGATTGTAGAAGGCTGGTATAGGTGAAGTGAGACTGCTGCGGCCTATCTGCTGATTCCTAGGCATGACTGTCTTTGCTGTTTCCACTTCAAAATGGGCAACTCCATCAACAGCCATATGGTTACTGGTTTAATGCTTGGTGATGTGCTGAATGCCTGTTTTCCTTGCTTTGCTTAACATTCACTTTTCTTCTTTTTACTTGCAGAAACAATTACTTTCAGCTTTTAAAATAATAAAATGGTTTGTATTTGACTAAACTTTTTTTTTGGGGGGGTAAATAATATACGTTTACTCATCTAAAGTTTCACAGTTATCACATATGAGGAAGTTAACACTAAATCACATCAAGTCACTTGATAATGTTAGCCATGTAAAATTTACATACATGTAACACTGCAGTGTAAATGGTACTGCTTGATGTTGGGGTATCAGACAGACAATGTCCAGGATTTGTAGACCAATATGCAGAGGGAGACACTGATTATGTGCAGGTAGCAATGCATTAATATCATGCAAGATTTGTGTCTGTGTACCAACTTCCTCCTTACTTGTTTTATAGACATATCATGTCATCATAGCACTTTCTTCCCCTAAAGGATGACAATAAATTCTTCTTTATAGTCATTCTCTTCTAGTCCTGTCATTGTATTTGTGGTCAACTTAGATATTAGTAGCTTGTTAAGTTAAAACAGGATGTTGTTTGGCTAGGTGCCTTTCTGCATGTGCTGATGAAAGAGAAAGGGGAAGAGAGAGAAAGACATAGAGAGAAAGATGGAGAGAAAGAGAAGGAGAGAGAGAACACTTCAGATATTATGCTTACTGCAATTTTAAACATTATCATAAGTTATATTCCATCATTTATGTTGATCTCACTCTCAATACAGTCAGCATAAATTACAAAATCAGAAAGTTGATTTTAACATGGTTATTTTTGGTGTAATTTTGTCCAGTCTTTTTAGTCTTGTGTTTAAGTGGCATCACACAATCCTATTGTGTTTGGGGAGAGCTATACTATTAGTTATGCAAATGTCATGCTAATTAGTTGTCCATATTTTTGGCCAGATAGGCCTACTTTTCAAAAGCCTTTATCCAAATTGTCTGTGTCTGCAGTTTGAGAGATATGCTCCTTCTGCAGTCTAATTTCCTGCCACTACATAGTCTCCTTTTTCCATTTATGTCTCAGCTGATGATGCTCCTCAATCCCTTATTTCCTTCTCAAATCTTTAAACCCATCTCAATTGCTTTACTTCTGAGTGTCATCCACTTCTTATCCATTCCTCCTTCTTCCCACTTTCCTGTCCAACTCCTGCTCCCACACTGTAATGCTGCAACTTCTCTTCCTGACTGTACCATAGGGTAACAATTGTTTCTTCTTAATGTCACACTTTTCCTGGATGCCATCAAAATTAATTTGGTTCCAACCATACAAAATAAATATGTCTGCAAATTCCATATTGTTCTGTTATGAAATTCTTCCAATTTACTTCCCACTGGTAATATCATCAACCCAGCCCACAACACCTTTAATTCCATATCATACCAATCCTTTCACCTCAGTGTAACACCTTCATGCTTTCATCTGTTCCTGTATCTGTACTTGATATCAACTCTGTTGCTTATTGTCTGATATCCTTTCTTGTTTACCCACTTCATGCTGGGACTCCCGAACATTGGGTCAAATTATCTGCTACTGCATACATTCAGAAGTCCAACCCCCCCCCCCCCACACACACACACACACTGTTAAAAATTAGCTGCAATCAGTTCATCTTCTCATTCACTGCATCTACCAGATCCACTCCATCCTCATTGAAGTATACCCTGACTCGCACATGGGGCTGTTGAGGAATGCTGGTGCAGCATTACTTCGCTGCCATAGACTGTAGCCACCCACCATCAACCTGCAGCAGTCTTGCAAAGTGCAACAGTCATTGACTCATGGAGGTACATGTACATGTTCACCAATGACCAGCCTCCTAAGCAAGCTGCATGCTACTTTCAGCACAGAGCTGTCCGGCTCTTAATGGTGCTATTGCTGTGGGCTTAGGCAGTCCCTCTCCCCCAGGATGGGTGAGTTGGTTTGTTGGCAACTCACTCATAACCTCCCCTTATGTTCCTCACCTACTTCCCCACTCAAACATGGATCATATAGGGTACAGACAGGGATTTATTCCTCTGTGCCACAGGGCAGAGAGGAACAAAGCTCCAAGGCACAGAAGAATAAAGATATCTATGCTATGAGTCTGGATCATACCTCCTAAAGCTTGTCATTCACCAACGGCATCCTCCTTTCTCCTCACTCCTAGCCTAGCTCTTTCTGTTTTACTTCTTTTACCCCTCCAAAGATATGTAGCACATATCTGCTGCAGTCTTTCAGTACAATTATCCTGTGATTACACTTGGATAAGCCTAACCAAGTACATCATCAGACACAACATCATCACTCTCTTTTCTCAATTCCCCATCCAAATTAATTCATTCTGCTTAAACATTTTGTCTAAAAAGACATTCACTCATCCATACTGCTAAATCCATCTGCACTGTCTCTTTTAGTGCCAAAAAACTTTACCCCAGATATATCCTTTCCCCTCCTTCTGATCTTAGCAACCTCTGTCTCCTTCCATGGCACCTTCCATATCTTAATCACGCCGAAATTTTCAGGTGGCTCTTCAGTCCTGCTTCTTTTCAAATGCCTTGAACAAATCTACAATTTCGGGTTGAAACTCCTCAACCTTTTCTGGCAAGAACATACAATCATGGTAAAAAAGGTTATTTCTGCTTTTCCACACACCCCTGTCTTCTTACAGCCTTCTTATACTCGTTGTTAACCTTTCAGTCGATATCAGTAAAAACACAGGGACAAAGTGCAGCTTTGCTCATCCCTGTCCCGTTTCACATTATCCAACAGTTCCCATTTCTATATAACTACACTAACGAATACTCATACAAAGCTCTGAGAACAAAGTGTTCAGCTCCAACATCCATTTTCCTATTCCCACTACCTGCTGTACTATTTTTAACATAATGTTAGAAAAATGTGGATGACCATGAACTTCATACCTGTCTGGCATCTCGCTTCTCTCTACCTATTCCATGAAAAACAATAGCAGCTGCCAGTGATCCCTTAATACCAATACTGAAAATTAACTATCCCTTACATATAACACTTGGCAAAAACATTTGTAGAAATGTTATTAGTATCCAGGTGAATAACTTTCTAGGTGCATTACATACTGATATTGGCCTAAACTTCTTTATATGTTCAGTTGTCCTTTTATCTTTAGCATACACATCATAGTACCTTTAGTCCTGAAAGCAGGCAAAAGTTTCTATTTCACTGTTTCACTAAATAACCCTACATACCTAACAACTCCGCACCTCTTTTTTGAAATGCTACATTTTTTTTCTTTTTTATTAACAATCATATCTGTAAAAAAAAAACAAGAAAAAAATCATTCACTATATAACAAAATACATGCAATGGTATTAGGAAAATGAGGGTATTCAGATTACAACTCATCAGCCATTGACAATGCATTTAACAATCTTTATCATGAATCATCAAATCACAAAAAAGAAACAGGCTTGCATTTGAAATTTCTGAGCATTTCTTCTGGCATGACTGGCTCAAATCAATATTACTGCAAACTCTGTCAGTTAGTTCACTTGAGAGCTGTGTAAGTTCGTTCATTCTAGGGTTGCTTTTTGCTTCCATTTTTTCTCTGAAATATTTTTATCAGTTAGTATATGTAAATTAAGGGCTGCTACTTCTGGTTTCATTAACATTTCCTCTCAGGATAGCCCTAAAAGGAAAAGCTGTGGTCTAAGAATTACAGTGACAGTCCAGATATTATAAACCACAGCCTGTAAATCTTCCCAAAATAAAATCATTTTGGGCAACCCCAACATATATGAATCCAGGTCCTAACAGCAGATTCATCACATCTCCAATAATATGCAAAAACAGTTGGGAAAGGAATCAGTAACTGAGCCTTTTGGTAAAAATATTTGTACCAAAATTGCCAACTGAAATATCTATATGTCCTAGACTTTGAGCATAAAGAGGTAGCTTTAACATCTCTGTCCAGATTATTTCAGGACTGGCAGTCTTAAGACTCTTTCACAGACTATTTTATATTTGTCAGTGTCATGTGCCCCAGTCTGAACTAAAATCCTATATGAATACCTGTGCTGACTCTTCCTTAATAATCCTTGATTTGTTGAAAGTCTGAAGAGTACTTAAGAAAGGTGTAGCCTCTGTAATTTTCCTATTAAGTCTGTGTACAAAAGTTTAAGCTGACTACACTTCAGAAGTAATATAGCAAATATTTCCCCAGAAATAACTGTCTCTCTTGATAAAAGTTGTCCCCAGTAATTTAAATCAGGGCATGCTTTATTTGATATTGTTAAGGTAAGGAAAGGAAGGACTGGTGAGTATGCAATAGGAAGAAGGTCAAGTAACCAATCACTTGACTGAGGTTTTCCAACACATGAAGGAAAGAAATCAAAGTTATTGATATCAGACTTGAAGGATATTTTTTCAGCTTTGAATAACCACTCCTTAAGAAATCATATAGCTATGAGTAGCCACCCAATAAATGGAAAATAAGTTTTCTAACATGAGTTGTATGTTTCAGTCTACAAAGATAATATAAGTTTAAAATGTGCAGCCATTCATCATCTCTAGTGATAGTATAAATATGTTCATAAATCTATATCTTTAAGGGCATTCAATTTCTCCAAAATAAAATGGTGTGCATGTCAAACAAATTGCAATGTACACTACCCCATTGTTGTTACAGCTGAACTTGTTATTGCCCTGAATAGGTTTAGGGTAGGAAGGTATAGCTATATTTACAGAGTCATAAATATAATGACATTGGGACCATGAATTTACTTGCCTGTTTCCCTCTGACTCCTTTGTGAATAACTAACTAGGTCTTGTGTCCCTTCCATGTGCATCTTCAAATTTTGGTCTGTTTTATATAGAAATACTAATGCCTCTCCGTCTCTATATAAACCATGTTGACACAAAGCTGCTTTCCAATCTCTGTTTATTATCTTCTTCTCCTCCAATATGATCCTATTATAGGGCAGCACCATGACTGAGGCAATTTTTTTACTTCAACCATCCTTTTTATATTCCACATTAAATGCTGACCCAGTATGAGCCTTTTTTATAACTTCATCCCCAATGTTTTCAAGTAGCAATGTGGGTAACTTCTCTCCAAAAACATCAGTTCTTGAGCAACCCAGGGGGCAGCATAGGTCAGGGACAGGTAAGAGGAGATAACAGGTACTTAAACTCCAGGTATGGCTTACAATATTATTGGCTTGTATATCTTAACTATAGTCACATTAAAATCCCACTATTGTTTTTTTTTTATTTAGTTCAAAAACGGTTCAGTTTTCTCCAATCCACTAATTTCAATCTTGTAGACACTATAGTGGAATTGAAGTAATTTCTTAGGAAACTCACTTTAGGTATGTACTTTAACAGTATGGAAGTTAAGCATGTAGAATCCTCACTGTAGTGCATTTGTACTTTTAATCCTCCATTGAGACCTCCTGTTGCCTTATTTGAAATATTATGTGAGAATGATTTGAGGTACATGGTTAAAGGAAGATATAGCATACGTTTTTACAAAATGTCAAACAATGAAAGAAATGTATTAAATGAACTAAAGAAGGACAGATCTGTTTAAAATATAAAGCTTGATAAAAATGGGTTTGTGGTATTAATGAACTCTACTGAGTAATCAGGCAACATTTTTGAGTACTTAAAAAATAAAATGTGTATGCCTCTGTTTCAGAAAATGGATTTTTTGAAGTGTATGCTAAGCTAGATCAGTGATTTAATGATGTTTTTTGAGAAAAACCCTACACCTATCAGTCTGAAGAATTATTAAACAGTTAAGCAACCAACACAGCCGGACATTTTCAGCATTCCCAAACAATAAAAGAATTTGCTTGATCATACGTTACACCCAACTGTAGCATCTGCAGGATCCAAAACAAATCCTATTTTAACACTTTCTTTTGTGATAAGCCTCAATAATTAGAGATTTCTGACACTGTGTAAATACATTAGAAAATTGTGAGTTCAAAGACTATATTATTTTTGTTACGATGCCTGTTAAATATTTTTTTTTTGTAATACCTCATGAGAGGTTTGGAATGGTTTCAAGTAGCCTTAGTAATGGGTTTAATGTTAAGTCACAGTGATATCACTAGATAGCAGACTGCAATGAAATCATATTAAATGCAGATTTATTTATTTTGAAGGTGAATATTTTAAACAGGTACATAATATAGTATGGGTGCAGCATCACCTCCTGTGCTTGCAAACATAGCCCGGTGGCACTACCAAAGTCATCATATTTTTATTAGCAGTTTTTAGCTAAGAGACAATATATATATATATATATATATATATATATATATATATATATATATATATATATATATATATATATATATATATATATATATATATATATATATATATATATATGTGTATATATATATTCAATTACTAGATAATATTCTTACATTGTGATCTGATGAAGAAAAAATTGCTGGAATTCCTTAAATACGTGAACAACTCAACTGAGTTTTTGAAATTTACTTTGAACTTTCACTATAATCACTACAAAAATATTAAATATTTTGATATAATGATTAACAAGGACTGCGATAAAATACTTAAACTTATTAATCTAACATTTATTATTAGACTGTTTATATACATACTTATACTTATCAATCTAACATTTATTATTAGACTATTTATATAACAAATTAAGTTTTCAGTGGCATTCCAAATATTCTTATTTTAAGATAAAATGTTGATGAATTAGAGTAACGTCTGAATGTAAAATAGGCCATGAGTTAAGTCATTAGCCAAACATATACATTCCTTAGTTAAATATTTATCCATATCTTGAAAGGGATGAAAACCTAAAATATACTTGAAAAACAAGAATATATAGAGGTATGAAGACATAGGTATTGATGAAGGTCTAATATCCCCATTAGAGATGGAAACCTTTTGTTTTACCTGGTGCTAGTTATAGACTGCACATGAGCCTAAATGAACTTCAGCTGTAGGACATACAGTGCTCCAATCCCCCACTCAAATGACCAAACCTTCCTGGAAGAACATCAAGTTTGAGAGATGATTAGATAAAATTGATGGACTAGTGATAGGTGGAATAAATACACTTATGAATGTAATCAACTGACCAGTTTGCCTCTCACCATAATAAATCTACCCTCTTCATTTGTTAACTCAGTGAACAAGACCTGCAGACAATACATCTTTCATTTTAGACTCAGTGCATGTGCTTTAGGAATAAGGAGTTTATTTTTTTTTCTTTCATCAGTAAATAAAATTCATCATCTACATCCTCCATCTCGGCCAGTACAAAGTGTGATGACTTAGTTGCAGTAAGGGTCCTGTTGGTATGGCATAATATGGCTGAGTAAATGACTTGATTTCTAGCCTGTCAAGTTTGTTTCAACAAAAAGTATTACTGGGATTTTTGAAGAAGATAATTCCACAGATTTTTGAAGAGGGTCTTTATAATGATGAATTTAAATCAAATTCCAATTTTTGGAAGGAGGGGTGATGTGATTTGTGTCTTATCTCATTACTGACATCATAGGAAGTCCCCCCTCCTCCCCCTTTGTTTTAATAGGAAAAGGGGTACCACTTTAATTCATTTTACTTTCCTTACTTCATGTGCATTATAGCCTCTAAAATACTGCTATCCCTGGGTCAAAGTAATGTTCTCCCATCCTGACACCCTTACATAAATCATTATAAAAGTCACGAACCACCAGGAGAATTTCTTTACTATCTCAAACCCTCTTACAGGACCTAGACCTTAAGGATACTCTTCTCCATTGATCTTTAGTTTTCCACATCAGTATTTCTGTATCAGTACCCCCAACAACCAACATGCCTTCCCTCTAATAAGTTCCATTTCTAATTGATTTTCTTCCCAATCATTCAACTTTTTCCCATCATCTTTTCCTCTAACGCTTTTACTTTCCCTTTCTTCTCCTTCAACTTCTTCTTCTTCTTTTCTCCTTTAAAGCTCATTATCAACCTTCCAAGTCAACAGTTGCTGCTTCACATTCCTTCCTCCCCAATCCACCAGTTATCCATAGTTATTATTAATTAGTTTGTTGACCATTTCTTCAGCCAAAGTAAGTTGTATAGTTTTCTCCAGTTACCCAAGTTTTGCTTTCATATTGCCATTCCCTTGTCATCTTCCCTTCAGTTCATCACATGGCATGAACCAACTCATCTGTCCACATTATAAATGCTATCACCATGACGTCTGCCAGATTTAACTTACTTGGTAATGTGTGATTTAAATGGGTTCCGTGCTTAGGTTCATCCCTCAAATAAGTTGATTGTGGCATCAATCCCTCCTTGTTCCACCACATGTTTTTCAACTGTAATACCTGCATAACCTTTATCAGCTCCTTGTACCTAATGTAACAACATTCTGCCTTACTCAGTGCTTTATCTGGTTCAGGTCTCACTATAGAGCCTCCTCCAAACATTAATCTGCCCCCCTCTTATTTTCCTTTTTTATTTCCTAAACACAGTCCTGCAATATTTTTTGTAATCTTTTTTTAAGCTCATAGATACAATTACTAACTATTTCTTCCCTTTTTCATTTCACATACCCAAACACGTAACTTCTTCTTCTTTCTTAAAATGAGAGGTCTTGGATCCTAAATTGTGTCTAGCAAAAGTCATCAAACCTCTCAACTTGCCATCCCGATACAGGGGATACCTAGATGGAGACAAACCCTCTTTTCTCAGTTTTTCAGATTCTTCCACATCTTAGGTTTAATTTCTAACAACTATATTATGCCATTTTATTTTTTTCCTAATTAATATCTCCAACATCATTTCCTCTTAATTAGACTGCTAATACTCCAGCAATTCAAGTGAACAGTCTAACCAAACCACACTCCCCCTGCTAGAACTCTCTTTCTCTCTCTCTCTCTCTCTCTCTCTCTCTATTAAAACAAGGCACAGTCTTTGGGTAAGGAAACAATCTCCACCAATACAACACTAGCAGTGGACAGCCTTGACTGATATTAGGCATCAGTATAATAATGGGGCCCCAGGCCCCAGAGTCTTACCCTATGTCATCCTCCATCAGGGTTGCTTCTACCAACTTCCTCTGTGAACCCGCCCTTATCTATCCTTAACAAAATAATACCTCTTTACCTGCTCTCCTACAGAATATCCATAGCAAACAATTTCTGACTTCCAGTTCTACAATCATATATCTGTTTCTTCCTCCTTTGTAGGGATGTTAGAACAATATAAAGCAAGCAATAATCAGGACCATATGATGATTAGACATATACAACTTTAAGTAGACACACCTAAAAGTTTATGCGTCTCTTTTGAAACATTTAATTGTAATTTTTGCCCTTAAATTATAGTCTTCACCTTCTTCCCTAGTATGACATCAAAAGAAATAAGTGCTCCTCTCCATATTTAGTCACCCCAGCAAAGATGCAAAGATTCAGTACTCACTTTCCATCTTACTCGGTTCTGTACAGACTCTCCAAAAAACATTTCAAACATCAGTGGCTAGCACTAGACCTTTGCATAAACATTGTGTGACTTGTAATTTTACCTCCTCCCTCCATTACCAGCTTCCAAAATTAAAAACATGTGTTACTTGTACATGATAAAGGGGGCATTATATTCAAAGATGGGTCAGATAAGGACTGAATAAAGTGGCACTATGACTTCCTTGGAGCACAATGCCATGCCCTTGCTTATAAGTTGGGCAACATAAAATGATTTTCTAACTACCTTGGCCAGATGTTTGTCAAAGGCCTCATGTTTCCAGATCCCTGACTACCGGCTCAACATTTAAGGGTGTCTTATTGATCATATCATAGGATCATAGGAAGTTACTAGGGTAATGGCCCTAGAGCCCTTATAAGCCTGACCAAGTTATATCCTTATTTCCGTGATCAGCAGCTACTGCCCCTGTCCAAGAGGGAGACAGCTGGAACCCACAGGTTGAATTCATGGTTACCCATTAAATCATCCAGATTGCATTTGAAGAGGGCCAATGAGGTGATCTGTTTGACATGAAGTGGGAGCCTGTTCCAAAGGTATGGTAACCTCTGGGAGACAAATCTGTCCCTCCAGCAGGTTCTTTTAATGTCACATACCAGTTTAAGGTCTTTAGAATGGGTACCCTGTGAACCATTTGACTTATGCATATGCAACATTTCCAATAAAGCAGGGTCAGAGACTCAGAGATTGCCTCTGAGTAGTCTGTTTGAAAGGGAATAAAGTGACAGTGATTTCAGATGATCCACATAGGACAGATGCCCAAGACCTTGAATTTTTCTTGTGAGGAACCTTTATGGTCTCTCCAATTGCTGCAGGTGCTTGGAAAGGTACAGTATATACCAAAAGGGGCATTGTACTGAGTTATTGGCCTGATGAGGGAAGAGTACAGGTAGGTTACAACTTCCTTTTTCTGGAGGCAATGCCCTTATGTATGAGATGAGCAATATAGTATGCCCTTCTTACCACTGTGGAGACAAGGTGGTCAAAGGTAAGGTTGCTGTCAACCTGTGTGCCCAGGTCTCTCATCACTGAGTGTATACTTAGGGTATTGCTATTTATGTGGTGGTTAACAGGAACATCACTCTTACTGAAAGGGATGATAATACATTTTTTGTACTGAGTTTAAGGCCATGACTTTGTCACCAGTCATTTGTTTTTGCATGACCCTCTTGCAGGATGTTGACAACATTTGGAGATTATATGACCACTCCCAGTTTGCAGTCATCAGAAAACTGTGTCAGCCACAGACCTTTAGTTTTTACTTATACTTCACAGAAATAGATTCCAAACAGTAGCGGTCACAGGACTGATCCCTGTGGAACACCACTGATTACAGGTCTGCTTATGGAAGTGGATTCCCTTATTTTGACTATATGGGTTCTATCAGTGAGCCAGTTAGTGACCCATCTAATGATATAAGGGTTGATACCTAGCTAGGTGAATTTGTCAATGATGCCTGAGTGGAGGATAGTGTCAATGCCTTGGCTAAGTCTAGGTAGGCTGTATGCACAGATTTCCCCTTGTTCAGGGCCTTGGTGACAGTTTCAAAGAAGTCCACCAGGTTTAACAGGCATGATCTCTCTTTAACAAATCTAAACTGAGAAGGGTCAAGTGTTCAGAGATTACCTATATCTTTGTTGATAAGGTCCATGATGATTTGCCCCATGGCATTGCAGATAAGGCTAGTCAGGCTAATAGGTCTATAGTTGCCAGGGTCAGTGGAAGCACCACTTTTGTGCAAGGGAATAACGGTGGCAATTTTCCATTCAGCTGGGATGAAGCCAATGCTTAGGCTATGATTGAAAAAAGTACCCAGCTGTGTTGCTAATTCTTGCTGTAGCCCATGCAGTTATACAGGTGTTTGTATAAAGCACTGGTATAGAACTCAGCATAGTTGCCAGTTCCATCTGAGGGGAGAGGTGTAGTGAAACTATTTATACCATCCTGCAAGAGGTTATAATTTGCTTTGGACAAGTTTTTTAGTTTAGTTGTTGCTGGGGTTGGGTCAGGTGTGATAATTGCTTCAAAAGCGATTGCTTTTTGATCAGATCTCTCCAGGCAAGACCTCACAGTGGGGGTCCTACAGTGGCCTCCCATATTGTTGAGCACCAGATCCAGTATGTTGGCACTCATTGTGGGGGTGTCAATCAGCTGGTACAGGACACTGGAGTTAAAGTTTTGGAACCTTTGGGCAAGTGAGTTTCTGCATGAGTAATTTCCCCAGTCAATGTATGGGTAGTTAAAGTTGCTCAAAACCATGCTGTCTAGATATATCTTGATAGACTCAAGTAAATCCAAATAGGCAGAGTGGGTGTCCTGATTCATGGAGGGGGTTCTGTAGCTGGCAATGACTTTAATAGGTGTCCTACCAACTGTTAATTGCACCTGAAGTATCTTCTAGGAATCATTCTGTTTAACCAATCTGGAGGTGCATTTATGTTTAATGAAGATTGATACACTGCATCCTTTAGTATTCACACCCTCAGTTTGTGGTCTGAACGTGTAGAAGGAGGTATATAGCCTGGTATGGCTGGGGTGCTCTCCATAGCCTTGAAACAGTTCTCTGTGACTGCACAGATGTATGCATCTTCCAAGGTGAGGACTGCTTCCAGTGAGTGCAGTTTTGTGTTAAGACTCCTAGCATTTAGCAGCATTATCCTGAGGTTGTTTTTAGATGGATTTTTTACATTGAGAATTTTGTCCTTGAGACACTGCCTAAAAAAGACACTATGGGAGTGGTAATAGCCTTTGCCAATAGCCAAAATTCCACTGGTGACAGGTGAAGACCATCTCTGGCAAAGCATCGAGGTCTGTCGGATCATGTCATCCCATGCTGATAGATAATGGATCCTTTTAGAATGACACCAGAAACTAAGCCAATTATTGAAGTCAATCATTTTCTGTTTATATTGAGGCATCACCCTAGGTGAATGTAAAATGCTGCTTAAGGCTAAGGACTAACCTGCCTGAGACACATAGTCCAAGATGTCAGTCATGTCTCTCGTCATATAGTCCAGAAAGGAGCATTTCAAGTCATTCATACCACCATGGACTATGACGGAGTCATAACAGTACCTGTTGTTGACAGATTTGATTGCATGTGTGATATGGCATATCCTGGCACGTGACAGATAGCTGACAGTGAACTTTTCCTTATCTTGCCTGGTGAGAGGGACATCTGTGTATCTCATGATGTAATCACCTATGACTAATTTGATTTGTTTTGTGTTTTACCTTAAGTGCTTGATAGGTGAGACACTGGTGCATGAGCTATTATGAGTATTGTGATCTGCAAAGGAAGCATTATGTGTAGTGTGCTTGTGTTTGTGTTTGGGAGGTCTCTGGGGTTTTGCTACATTTCTGGTAAGCACCTCTGCATATGTAGATATGTGTGATGTGGGTTTGGATAGAGTACGAGGTGAGGTATGCATGATGGCATCTCACTCATTGATACATGTATTGACTTATTTGTGAGAGAGCATGAATTCAAGGTTTTTAATATAGTTGCATCTCTCACATGTTGGGTTTGTATGGACTAGAAGTAGAGGGTTGTTGTTGAACATGAGGCAGTTGCCAAACTGCTTCAGGATGCCCATGTTGACCAAGCTGGCTGGAATAACTGTGGGAAATTGTCCATCCATAGTGTTAGGCAAATTTATATGGTCAAGAAAAGAGGTCATACTTAGGAATGAGTAGTGGATGAGAGGTGTGTTGGTACCTCTGAGGCGAGGCTTAGTATTCCACCTGACAGTAGACCAGGGCTGTAAAAAACCTCTGGAGGACCACAAGCAAAGTGCTAAGGCAAAATTTAACAAGCAAAACGTTTGTTTCTATAGCTACCAGTGGTAACCATTGCTATGCGTCAGTGCACAATGGCGCACAACACGCAAACAAGTGCAAACATAGGGCTTTAAAAAAGCAATAAATAACCCTTTTAACACAAACTAGCCAATAAGGACACTCTCTCTGAGCTCTAGTCCAGTTGTCCTCAATTAGATGTGACCAAGACAGCACTTTCCTCCCAAAAGGGTGCAGAAGAGCCTTCAATAACAAAGATGGCTTGAACCTGATGCTCAGAAGTTAGAAAACAGTCCAAAAAAAACAGCAAACTTGGAGCTGGGCTGTACTACAGCTGAACTAGTACAGTAAACAGTAAAATGGGGCAAAGAAGTTCAGACAATTCAAACAGACAATAGAATTACAAATACAAATTAAAAGAGCAATATAAGAACAAGAACAGGCACTTACAGTTAGTTGGAACAATGGATGCCTCAGATCTCTCAGTATCTCAGTGAAGAGCTGTTTTTAGTACTCAAGTGATTCAAAACAGTCTAGATAAAGCAAGTCTGAATCTTGCCTAGGCTATAAAATTTGGAATTACTAGAAATTCAAAGTGTATAAAATCACAGTCACAATGGCAAAAAACAGTTTAAATAAAGTAGCAATTCACCAGCAATTCCCAGCTTAGAAGGGCAGAGGTTACCTTTCCTCGCACAAAAGTGCAGACCACAAACCTTCTTAGTGTAAAATAACTGGCCTGAAGCCCAAGTCCTTAAACCAAAACTGAGAGACTTAGAGTAACAATTACAATTTAATCAGGCTACTAACAAGCAGTAATAAATGCAGCAGAATAAATGCAATTGAACACTTTAAGAACAAGCAGCAAAAGTAAAATAAAGTAATAAAATAGGAAGAGACATAAATATAGTAAAATCAGTTGAATAATTAGAGTGGGAAGCTTTTTTCAAAAAAAACACTATAATGCACTTCTTGACATTGAGTTTTAATTCAAGACTTTGGCACCAGTCATTTGTCCATGTTAGATCCTCTTGTAACATGTATGTGTCATGGTGGGAAATCTATAATGGCTCCCAATTTGCAGTCATCTGTGAATTTGGTAAGCCAGATGCCCTTGGCATTAGCATTTACCTCCTCCATGAAGTAGATGCCAGATAGGAGCGGTCCAACCATGAAACCCTAGATGCCACTATGGTGACCAATCAATTAGTGGAAGTGGTCTCACTAATTATGACTTTCTGGGTCCTTTCTGTGAACCAGCTGGCAATACTCCAAGCTTTGTAGGGCTTTATGCCCAGTTTGGTAAGTTTATCAACTATACCTGAGTGGGGTATTGTATCAGACTCAAAAGTCAGGTCCAGGTAGACATTACACACTGTATCTCCTCAGCCATTTCCTTGGTGACCTTCTGTAAGAAATCCGCCAAGATTAGTAAGCATGACCTTCCCTTGACAAAGCCAAACTGGGTTGGGTCCAGTGTCTGAAAGTTGCCTCTTTGTTGATCATTTCCATAATAATTTGTTCCATGGCTTTGCATAGTACATTAGTCAGACTAATGGGTCTGTCATTTCTGTGGCTCGCTGATGTTCAACCCTTGTGAGGTGATATTATCATTGCAGTCCTCCATTATCATGGTGCAATGCCTGTTTTTAGTCTATAGTTAGAAAGTGCTCCTGATAGGTCATGTTTAAAGCTATTTAGGATAATTTTGGGATATTCTCAGGGCCCATTGAGGTTGCATTTTTGGCTTTAGAGAGTGCTTCCAAGACCTGCTCAATAGATGTGAATGGATTTTGCTAGTAGGTATTTCATGGGGGGAGGCAGGTGGAATATTTTTCTTTCACTTGGAGCAGCCCAGTAATTAATTTTTGACTTATCCACCATCCTTAGGACATACTGTCATGTTGACAAATGTGCAACCCTTCCCTTTGCTCTTAATGCAGTCCACCTGTTTAATCTCAATTAATGGTTATCTCTTCCTGATGCTGGTCTCCCAGGTTCAGACTGGCAGCCACCTCCCCCTCCTTCTCCCTGTGTGACCCATCCTTCCCCCCTTAAGTACTTCAACATGTATAATTGCTTCTACCCCAGGCCTCACCCAGTAGTTGGAAGCACTCAAATTTATTTTCAGGATGGGTAAACATATTAACTCAAACCAAAGCTCCTTCCTTCCTTTCTTATTATGCATTAAGACTATAGACAGTTTAGTTCATTGCCTGTATAGCAGTAGCAGAAGGTCCTCCCTTACCCTAAACTTTAGACCTGCCAGCACTAGGACTTTTTGTAAAGAAGAGTTTATTTTATTTTTTCTCAGTTGTTTTTATTGAAAATTTTGACAACAAAACATTAAATATGTTAATAGAAATATTATAAAACAAATATACACTTCTAAAACAATAATAAACAACTAAAATAACTATTTACAATGGTGTCAATTATAAAACAAAGCTTTTTAAACAGGAAAAGAAATTTAATAAGAGTAGTTGTTAGTTAATTATTAAAGTCTGTTTATCCAGCAGTTCTCTGAATTTCACCATATGGTATATGAAGAGGTGATTCTAGATGTTCTTGTCTTCATCATGCTAAGTTCATGATGACAAATATCAGTTGCCAAGTGTACAAATTCATTCATAGTAGGAATAGTCTGATTCTTTTCGTTCTTGGTGATGACTTTTCTTGGTAATGTTAAGATACTCCATAAAAGAGGGTATTTTATTTTCATGACACAATTGAAAATAGGTGTATTAAATTAATTAAGAGATTTGGTAAGCATAAATTTAGGGTCTATACTGAATCAGCGAACGCTTAAAAAAGTGAATGCTAATTCATCAATGCTATTTGAGCAAATGCTGAAAATCCCAAACATCCAGAACAGCAATTTTTTCTCAAGAAAAAAATTGCTGGGCCGGTTTCGGAAGTTTGCCATTTCCTCCACTGTGGTGCGATCTTGGAGTTGGTATATTTAAGTAGGGGGATGTGGGGGGGGGTGAAGCCTCCACATTAAATACTTTTTTTAAGTTTTTTTTTTGGTGAAACAGCGATTTTTTCTCCCTGGGAAAAAAAATCACTGTGCCGAGCATTCAGGATTTTCAGTGTTCGATGAACTAGGGTTGATCAATCAGTGTTCACTGTTTTTAGCATTTGCTGATTTAATATAGACCCTACATTTATCATTAAAAACAACCTGTAAGAGAGAATTCATATTATCCTACTATGTTTTAAGTTTTGCACAACTGTAAAACATATGCTGCCAGTCAGCTTTGACATTTAGTTTACATCTCCAGCATTCTATGTTTTGATTATACATAAATTCAACTTTATGCGGTGTGAGAAAGATTCTATGTAAGAACTTCCAAGAGAATATCCTCTACCTTAATGATGAAGTAGTTTTTTTTTTAGTTTTTGAAGATTGGAGTATTATTTTTTGTCATCTTCATTTGGGGAGTTATTAACAAATCTAAAATAATCACAATAGCTTTGTCTATAACATACTAGTGATTTCTTAAGTATCTTACATATTTTAGATAGAAGTCCCTTTCTGATTATATTCTGATGCATTAGAATAATGAGTAAATGTAAATGTGGGGAAAGAATTTCTAAATGCTAGCTTCATTGCATAAATCTTATATTCAATAACTTGTCTACAATTTTGAATTTCTAACTACATATCTTTGCTAACTCAAACTTATTAATGACATGGTCAACATTTTGTAACTTCCCATTGTCTAGTGATTGATACCAGTATAACAAATATTTGTCATTAAATGTAGTCATTGTTGTTATATTAAATGTATTAATACCATTTTGAGTACAGGCAAATGGAACTACACAGATAATCCATGGTTTATATTCAGGGTTCCCAAAAATGAAATTTTTAAAGGAGGTTATTATTGTATTAATATAATTAGAGTTAACTTGTTTGTTTTGGTTTTCTATAAAATGGTCTTTTGCTAATTAATGAAATTTATTTGTAACTATTTTAGTATGATATGATTTTGTTAAATTATTGGATTTACACTAAATACCTCTGAATATCTTTCCATTTGGCATTATAATTATTTAACAAAGCTATTATTGTCTAAACAATTGAGGATAAGAAATATAATTCTAAATCTGGAAGACCAATACCACCTGATGTCCAATGTCTAATCTGATTGCTTAAATCCAATCTAGGCTTATTAGGAAACCATAAAAATCTCAGAAACAAAGAATTATACTCTTTAATATTTGTTGGGAGTGGAGTACAATGGATAAAGATTGTATTATATATAGAAGTTTAGCATGGATAATCATTTTAATTAAGTAGAGTCTCTCTTCCTTAGTGAAAAAAAAATATTCCATTTATTAAGCGTTTGTTTTGTGGTATTTAAGTTATTATTATTATAATTAAAGGTTGTTATATCTTTACTATTTTAAGACAAGATTATCCCCAATAAGTGATTTTACCATCTTTCATGATGTATAACCTCTTGTATTCAATATGCAGGCGACTCACTCTGATCTGCTCAGACATTTCCTCACCAAACTCCAAGCTTCAACCCAGCAGTGCTTTTACTATAGTTGAATGGTGGTTCTCAGATTTAAAACTTTTACTAAACTACCAAACCAAGCTACTGCTATTTTTCCTCTGCACTCTATCGCCTATCGTAAGGTAAAGAACCTCCAAACATCAACCCTACTTCCACGTGATCTCTACCAATGGAACCATCATAGAGCCTGTCTCCCACACCAAACTACTTGGTGTGATTCAACCATCACTAAGCTCAAATTGACATAGCTTAACCATTAACTCTGTCAATAAACTCTGTCAATAAATGGCTCCAATTCCATCATGCAAATTACTTCCTAACCCCACATACCACCAAACTAATCTCCCTTTACACCTCCCTCCCCCTCTCCCTCCTTTTTGCCTCTCCAATATTTTCGTTTCCTCCAACAGCTACGACTTAAATAAATATTCTACAGCTTATAACCAACCATATAGCCAGATTCACCACACGCCTTGCTCCGAACCCACACTGCCTAAATTAAAAAGGCTTCGAATGGTTAAATCTCCCCAATACTCTCAAAATCAGCCATTTCACAACCAGACAGCACCATAATTAACCAGCCAGACAACACCCCCTCTCCACCTACCACCCCCTACTCAGCCTAACCTGCCTCAGGTCTTCCTAAAACAAATCTAACAACTCTGGAGGAAGGTAACAACCACAACCTAACAACTCTCTCGGTGACTCTTTGGTATAGCTTAAAACCATACCTCTTATGTAATTCTTTATCTATTTTATTACTACTGTAATTAAACGGTAGTATGTTAGTCTTATTCTCATTAAAATTGAGCCCTGAATTCTTCTGGAAAATTTCTATTGCTTGGAATACTGCAATAAGAGAAGAATTGTGATCAGTCAAAGTTAATAGAATGTCACCTGCAAATAACTGTATCTTGGAGATTAAATCATTATTTATCTGTATGTCTTTGATGTTTTTATTTGATCTATATAATTTGCAAAAGGTTTCATACCTAGAGCAATAAGCAGTGGGGACAAGAGACAACTCTGTTTCGCACCTTTAATAATTATGATTGATTGCGAAGTATATGAGCCTATCTTAATGTATATAAAGCAGTTTTCATAGAGAAGTTTGATTAAGTGTAAGAAATTTTTGAAAAATTACATTCCTCCAGTAGTAATAATAAGTACTCGCAATTTACCACATCAAATGGACTATTGATATCCAGACTAACCAAAGTTAGTTCTTTTTTTGAATTATTAATATAATCAATTGATAGTATTCTTTTGATATTATCATCGATGTTCCTGTTCATTACAAACCCAGCCTGATCATTGTCTATCAACAATGGAAGAAATTGTTTTATTCTAGAGGCATAGACTGCCATGAATATTTTATAATTTACATTTAATAATGAAATTGGTCTATATGAAGAATGTTGTGTTGAGTCCTTGTCAGGTTTTAAAATTGAAAATATTAGGGTGCATTTCCAGGATGTTGGTACAGTCATAAGTCCTTTAACTATTGGAAATACCTTTAATAAAATACTCAAAGCATCCGTAGTCATAATTCTGTATAGTCCTGGTTCTATACTGTCATTTGCATATGCCTTATTGGGATTTAATTTATTAATTTGAATTCTGAGTTTAAACATTGATATAGGCTTTCAATTATTTTTATTTGATCTTCTGACAGTCTATTTTCAGTATATTTTTTATAAATGATTTAATTAGATCACGTGTATCCATTGTTAGTGTTGATTAATCTTATTAAAATGATACCTGAAAGCATCCAGTATATCTTCTATTTCAGTAACCTTCTTTATGCTACTAGCGGGGTATAATTCTTTGATGTGGTTAGATTTAACAATCATTTTTGTCCTAGTAGACAAGTAATCCATGGATTTAGGATTTATAGAATAAGTAGTTATTTTAATCTTTTCTAAATTTATCATAGTTTTATGTTGTAAAATTTCTAAATATTCACAGTTTAAGCTATTTATTTCATCTATTTCCTTTTTGACTAATTTTAACTTATCAATTTTCTCCTGTAAATCTATCAATTATGTGTCCTGTTGTCTCTTTTTTGTGCATACCAACTTGTAATTTTGACAAAAAGTTATGTTTTTAAAGAGTCCCATACAAAAATCTCTGAAGTGTTACCGGTATGATTACTTTCAATAAAATTTGAATTTCTTTATTAAAGAATTCCATAAAATCTTCATATTGGTTATACTGTATATGCAGACATCTTTTTAATTGGAATGTTATTACTGGAATTCAATATAACTTAAACTGTTATAGTGAAGAAAAAGCACGAGTATTGACTGTAATACTTTAAGGGATGGAACTCCTTTGTGTCAACACACAAGATTTATTAGATATATAAGGTAACCAAAGAATGTAAAATCCAAAATGGGATACAATCCACGTACTATCCGTGTTTGAAAATAATGTCTAATAAATTGTCACAAGCAGTGTAAATTTCGTGAAATAATATAAAGTAAAACCAGACCTGGGTTCCAGTCAGTTGAAAAAATAATGGGAAAGTTTGCATTAGTTCACTTCAGTAAAAAACCTTTTCAGGATGCGAGCCATAGTAGCTGGCGTTGTAGCCTTTTGTGTGTGTAAACGCAGTAAAAAAACTGTTAGTAGTAGTCAATCCAATAAACCCCAAATGTAACTTGTGTGTATGTTCTGCTGTTGTTCAATAGTCTGCTCCAAACTGTTGGGCACACTGTAAACAGAATTGTAGAAATAGAGTTCAACAATTGTCCGCCTAAAAGCTGTTGGTGTAGGTCCAGACTTTAGTAACATAAAACTTTAGATGTTAATCACCCAGTCTGGTGAGGATAAAGGTTGAGTTGAATAAAATGTTTAATCACATGATTTAAACTAATAAAGTGCACTTGCCATTAAATTATTTTTGTAATTGCTTATAACAATATGTTTCAATATTAAACATCATTCAATTTAAATGTTAGTCAATAGCCTACATAAATGTTTTAATTAAAAGTAAATTTAGTTACTAAAAAAGTTAAAAATAAAAAAAATTTACTATTTAAAAGTACTACCCCATTTGGCAAATAATACATAGCTTATAATACTAGATTAAAACATATTCAAAACCTCTATATTACATTAATATTGTGTTACAAAGCATTATATTTGAACTTTATAAAAATTGTTGTATCTGCTTTTAACCATTAAGACATAATCTTTAATGCTTTTAAACAAAATAAAGAAAAATAGAGTTAGACTAATAAAATGTTAGAAACACTTCATAGACTATTATAGTGGACAAGTGATAAAAGTTGTAGCATGTAAATAACTAATAAATTTGTTAGTAGTATTCATAAAATAAAAATATTAATAATAATAATAATAATAAAAATAATATATATATATATATTAAATTTAAAAATTATACATTCAATACTTATTCAAAAAATGCTATTAGTAGAAATAATTAGATGCATGATTAATTGATTAATTTATATTATTGTTATACAGTTTATAAGTGTGCAGTTTTCTTAAACTGTTATAGTGTTATGATCTGACAGTGGGCAAGAAACTAATTTAATGTTATATATTCTACTAGTGATCTCATTTGAAACACATACTCTGTCTATTCATGATTGTATCCCAGGCCTGTGTGAGAAATGTATAAAGAACAGTGAGTCTGATGCTGAAAACTCATTTATAGCTCTCATATTATATAGGTCAGTCAATGCCATTAAAAACTTGACTGGGGAATGTTTCTTCATTTTACAGCTAGTGTTGGAATCCTTGTCAGATAAAATACAATTAAAGTCACCTGCAAAAATAATGTTTTCCTTTGATATTATATTATTTCCCCCAACTGTAATTTAACTGTTTGTTTTCCCAATCCAGGAATCCAACATACATTAATTAAAGTGTATAGTTTCCTTTGAATCACTAAACTCACTGAATAAAATGTGCTTTTTTTATGACTAAATGCATTTAGGATTTTAGGTATAGGCAAGGAATTTTTCCATAAAATAGTCACTCCTCTTCTGTTTTGTTTATAATGAGAGGTAGTCAATACAGAATAATGTTTAGGGTTAAGTTTGTCTACATCTTCTTTTATTAAAGATGTTTCCTGTAAAAAGATAACTTGGGAATGAAATATTTTAAAAAATTTGTATAAACTACCCCTTTTACAACCATTATTTAATCCATTGATGTTAACTGATATGCATTTCAAGATGTCCATACTACTAAAATAGGAAAAATAAATTAAGTATTGCATATACATTTATAAATAATACGGTACTGAACAATTATTATATCTAGTGAACCACTTACTCTTAGATATAAAATATTTTAGATTAACTGTAAACTTTTTATCAAGAATAGTATACAGAAAAATGACTATAAAGGTCACACAGGAAAAACAATTGGTTGAAAAATACAAAAAGAAAAATCTAGCAGAGCTAGACTTTCCACTGTGTGATACCATAAACCTCTTGTATCAGAGGCAATATGGGATATATGTAAATTACTCTTTATGGATATCAAGTGTTTCAGCTAAATAGCAACTCTGAATGTCCATGACTTTTTCTTTTACTTTTAAGTATATTTATGGACAGTTTCAGGCCAATAAAGCCAAATCCTCTAGCTGTGGACATGCATGTTTCTGCCTTCTTATGGCATCATCAGCACAGCATAAGAGTAATGTTTGACTTTTGGAAACACAGGGTTGTCATACTCAACTGATATCCATAAACATTGGGGTGTCTACAAAATATCCCAACTAACAAACTAAAACAATGAGTATAAAGGCCACATAATGGTGGCCATTCTGTTTTCTCAGTCTGAGCTCTACGGCAGCTTGGATATGCTGCTGTGAAAGGTGGACTCATTTTTCAGTGGGCGTTACTTGTACATTAATACTCTGCTGGAGAACGTTCATTCTCCCATCAACTTGCTGATGTACAGCTGCCCATTCACTAATAATGATTAACCACAAGCCTACAATAAGATCCTATATGCAACAAAGGGCAATGAGGCAACTCATGTCTGCAAGGGTCATTTGTGTTAAAAATGCAGAAGAAAAGAGCAAAAAAAGTGAAAAGCTTATATGGGTGACAGCTGATAAAAAAAACTTGCACAGATAAAAATGGCAAGCTAAAAGGTTTGTTAGTAAAACATTGATAAAAACAGACTAAAAATATCTATATAACAAAAAATCCTTTTTTGAAAGGTTTCTTCTTCTAAAAAATATATCGGCAGCATGATTTTTAGACACAAATGGTTGCTTTTAATGGGATTTAGTACAATTTTCAAATATGCCCGTAGATGTTTTTACAATACATTAGTGAAACTAGTAGATCCACTGGGATAAGCGTGTATTATTTTCATTGAAATGATTACTCAGACTGAAAGCATCTAAAAACTTGTGCCTTTACTAGCCAAAATAGCAACACCCAAAAATCACAAAATACAAAAATAATTTCTTTGCTAGGGAGCAAGTTCCCATGCACACCCACCCATAACAGAGGAGCTAGCCCCAACAGTCCCAAGCTATAACTATATATATATATATATATATATATATATATATATATATATATATATATATATATATATATATATATATATATATATATATATATATATATATATATATATATATATATATATATATATATATATATATATATATATATATATATATATATATATATATATATATATATATATATATATATATATATATATATATATATATATATATATATATATATATATATATATATATATATATATATATATATATATATATATATATATATATATATATATATATATATATATATAGGATCATAGGAGGTTACTAACCTAATGGCCCAGGGGCCCTTACAAGCCTAGCCAAGACCCCCCCCAAAAAAATAACCTCAGTCAGCACCTGTCATCCCTATCAATAAGGGACACAGGTGAAGCCCCAGGACAAATTTGTGGTTTCCCATCCACTCATCAAGGTTGCACTTGAAGAGAGTCAGTGAGGTACTCTGACATATACGGGAAGTCTATTCCAGAGATGGGTCAGCCTCTGGGAGACAAGCCTGTCTCACCAGCTGGTTTTCTTGATGTTGCATATTTGATTTAGGCCTTTCGAGAGGGTAATAGGGCAGGATCCAATACTGCCTTGAAGACGAGACACAAATCACCTCTAAGCAATCTGTACGATGCCAAATAGAGTGATAGTGAATTGAGCCTGTCCACATACATAGGACAGGTTTTGGAGGCCATGGATTCTCTTTGTGAGGTATTTTTCTGGCCTTTCCAGTTGGTGCAGGTGTTTGGAGAGGTACATACCAACCAGGCCGTTTTGCTCAAATATTGGCCTAATGAGGGTGGAATACAGAGAGGTGATAACCTCCTTTCTTCTGGATGCAATCCCTTTACTTATGAGGTGAACCAGGTAAAAGGCTTTGCTTACCACTGCCACTACATGATGGTCGAATGTGATACTGTTGTCGACCTGAGTACCCAGGTCTGTCACCACAGGTTGTGTACTTAGGGGGTTGCCTTTGATGCAGTAATCAGTAGGGGCCGTGTTTTTTCCAGATGGTGTGATAATACATTTTTTTGCATTTAACTTAAGGCCATGACTTTGGCACCAGTCATTTGTTGCTGCAAGACCCTCTTGCAGTATGTTAACATAATTTGGGAAGTCAATGACAGCATCCAACTTACAATCATCTGCAAACTTGGCAGCCACAGGCCTTTTGTCTTTGCCTGGACCTCTGAGAAGTAATTGCCAAACAGTAGAAATCCCAGGACAGATTCCTGGAGAACACCACTAGTGACAGATCTGCTGTCGGAGTTGGAGGCACCTATTTTGACCTTGAGGGTCTTATAGGTGAGCCAGTTGGCCACCCACCTGATGAGATAGGAAATTATGTCAGGTTGTGTCAGCCTTTTGATGATGCCTGAGTGGGGGATTGTGTCAAATGCCTTGGCCAAGTCAAGGTAAACTGGATGTACTGACTTTCCCTCATCCAGGGTCTTGGTGACAGTCTCAAATGAAGTCAGTTAGGTTCAACAGGCAAGATCTGCCCTTGACAAATCTGATCCGGGTGGGGTCAAGTGCTTGGAGATTGCCTATGTCCTTGTTTATGAGATCCATGATAACATGCTCCATGACTTTACAGATCAGACTTGTCAAGCTAATGGGGTGATAGTTTCCAGGGTCAGTAGTTGCACCACCTTTGTGCAAGGGATGAGAATGACAGTTCTCCACTCGGCTGGAATGAAGCCTGTACTTAGGCTGTGGTTGAATAGGGTACTCAATGGCTGAGCTAGTTCTTGCTGGAGATGGTGCAGAATACAGCCTGGGATACTATCAGGTCTCTTGGAGCTGTGTTCTTTGCCTTGGATAGGGCCTTTAACACTTGATCTATAGAGATGTGAGGTGTGGGACAAGTATCGGGGATGCTGAATGGGCCTTTGGATGGGATAGGGGAGTGAAGTTTGCTGTAATCCTATCTGCTAGCAAGTTGGCTAAGTCAACAGGATCAGTGTAAGTGGTACCATTAAGTACTAATTTGGAAGAAACCTGGGCTTTGCCTTGGAGGTTCCTGATGTAACTGAAGAAGGCTTTGTGGTTTCCCTTTGTTTCAGAGGCTAGGTTCAATTCATAATTGGCTTTGGAGATTTTCACTAGTGGCCTAATTTGCTTGTTGAGGCTGAAGAGGGAGTTTTTCCAATTTGGAATTTGTTTCATTTTACCCTTGTACAACAGTTTCTTCCTTTTGTTGTCTAGCCTGCTGATAGAGGATTTCCACCAGATTGGTTGTGTTTCCTTGAGAAACAGGTTTTAGTTCTATTGGGTATGGCTGAGTCCATGCAGTTGTACAGGTGCTTGTATTCTGCATTGGCATACTGTTCAGCATAGTTGTCTGCATCATCTGAAGGGGTGGTAGTGTGAAGCTACTGATACCCTCTCTTAGGAGGTTGTAGTCAGCTTTTAAGAATTTTTTTTAGCCTGGTTGTGGCTCGGGGGGTATTGGGTGGGATGAATGAGACAGACTGATGATGTGATCAACCAGGGAAGAACATACTATGGGAGTGGTGCAGTGGTCATCCATGTTGGTGAGAACCAAGTCCAGAATGTTATCTCTCCTTGTGGGGGATGAAAAGAGCTGGTCTAGTGCATTAGAACTAATGAAGTGAAGGAATCATTGGGTGAGTACATAAGTGCAGGAATAGTTCACCCAGTCTATGGTGGAGTAGTTGAAGTTATCAAGGATCAGGATGTTAGGGGGTATCTTGATGGAGTCAAGTAGGTCCAGGTAGGAGGATTGGGTGTCCTGAGTCATGGATGGGAGCTTTAGCTGGCTATAACTTGGATGGGTGTCTTGCCAACTGTCAGTGGCACCTGGAGTAATTCCAATGCATCATGCTGGCAAACCAGTCTGGAGCTGTGCATGTCCTTCATAAAGATAGTGACTCTACCACTCTTAGTCTTCCCAACCTCATTTTAAGGTCAGAATGTATGGAATGAGGTATAGCCTGGTAAGGCAGGGGTGCTCTCCACAGCCCTGAACCAGGTTACTGTGACCGCACAGACATCGGCATCTTCCAGTGTGAGGAGAGCCTCCAGTGAATGCATTTTCTGGTTAAGGTCACTAGTGTTAAGCAGCATGACCTTCAGTTTGTTTTTGACAGATTTTTTATGTTGGATAGCCTAAAAAAGGCACAATGTGGGAGGTAAGAGCCTTTGCCAAGATCCGGAATCACAGGGGTGACAGGTGGAGGCCATCTCTGGCAAAGCATCGAGGCCTGTTAACCATGTCATCCTAGGCAGACAGATACTGGATCCTCTTGGAAAGACACCAGAAACTAAGCCAATTGTTGAAGTCAAGTATTTTTTGTTGTTATTGTGGTATAATTCTTGGTGAAGGTAGGATGCTGCTTAGGGCTAGGGTCATACCTGCCTGGTATGCATACTAAGAGAGCTCAATCATGTCTCTCTTCATATAGTCCAGGGAGGTACATCTGAAGTCATTCACTCCAACATGTACAATGACAGAGTCATACTTGTACCTGTTATGGTGAGACTTAAGTGTGTGCATGATGTGGTGGATTCTGGCACCTGACAGACAACTGACCATGACCTTCTCCTTGTCAAGCCTGTTGAGGGAGACATTGGCGCATCTCACAACTGAGTCACCAATGACTAGTATGTTTGGTTTATTGTTATGCCTTAGGGGCTGTGTTGGTTTATTGTTATGCCTTATGGGCTGTGTTTGTGAGACACTGGTGTGTTGTCTGCTGCATGTGATGTGTTTGGTGTTATGTGTGGAATGTTTGTGAGTATGTTTTAGAGATCTCTACTGTTTAGGTACGTTTTTATTGAGGACCTCTGCATAGGTGTGTGTGTTGTGCTTGGCTAAGTGATGTGGGTGGTGAGGTATTTGTGCTAGCAATCTCCTCTTTGTCAGCAGTACTGACTGTGGCACAAGAGACTATGGATTTGAGGTTACTGATGTAGATGCATTTCCTTCAAGTAGAAGAATTGTGTGCAAGGAGAAGAGGGCTGTTAGTAAACATGAGGCAGTTGCTGCACTGTTCAGTATGCCCATGTCAACCAGGTTGGTAGGAGAAACTGATGGGAATTGTCCAGACATAGTGTTCTGAATACTTGGGCAGACTTATGGAGAGAGGGTTTTGATAAGGGTTTGTCCATAACAATGTAAACCACAAACACCTTCTTAAATGTAAAATAACTGGCCTGAAACACAAGTGCTAAAACCAAAA